>NC_066872.1:18977828-19036425 GCF_022985175.1 Labeo rohita
AACAGCGATGTAAATAAGAATGCTATAAAGATATGCAAACAAAATAAAAAAAATACTAATTGTTTTGTACTCTCGGAAATGGTAGATTACCAAATTCATGTAAAATGTATGTGTGTGGATATGGGTGGGTGTGTGCGTACACAGATGCGAACAAGAGACACAAGTGTGTTACCTCTACCGTACGTTACCACTCCTGTGCGGCCACACATCGGCCCGTCACATAACTATATATAAGTAAATTGTTTTTTACAGATGCAAATATGCTTATCTGATATTTAACTTTATATGACGATGCACTGAGCGAATTGGTGAATTTTCCTATCCCTAATGCCAGTAGTAGTTTCAGGCATTAGGCTATGTTTTTACACAGCAAGCATCAGTGCTCAATTTGATTACTTTTCCTATTGTTTTATGTTTACTTAAGACATAACTGACTGCATCTACGTGAAAACTCACCAAGAAGGGCATTCTGACACACTTTTCAGTGTATTTGTCCATTGTGCACACCCCAAGTCAGCGGTTCTCGATTCAAGTCCTCGCAACCCACTTCTCTGCATATTTTGTATGTGTCCAATAAACACTGTGTAGGGAGCTTAAAGGAGAAGTCCACTTCCAAAACATAGATTCACATATGTACTCACCCCCTTGTCATCCAATATGTTCATGTCTTTCTTTCTTCAGTGGTAAAGAAATTACGGATTTTGAGGAAAATGTTTCAGCATTTTTCTCCATATAATGGACTGATATGGTGCCCTGATTTTGAACTTCCAAAATACAGTTTAAATGCAGCTTCAAATGATCCCAAATGCGGTTGTAAATGATCCCAGCCAAGGAAGAAGGGTCTTATCTAGTGAAACTATCAGTTATTTTCATTTAAAAAATACAATTTAAAAACTTTTTCATCTCAAACGCTCATCTCTGTGTATTCTGGTTTAAGACAGGGTATGTCAAAAAACTCCAGTCATATTTTCTCCTTCAACTTCAAAAATCATTTTTAAATCATCCTACATCGCTGCATCGCTGACATGTCTTGAACCAGGGAAAAACAGTCCAGGCAGAATAAGACAAGACGAGCGTTTGACATTAAAAAGTATATAAATTGTATTATTTTTATGAAAATAACCATTCGTTTTGCTAGATAAGATCCTTCTTCCTCGGCTGAGATAGTTTACTGCCGCATTTGGGATCGTTTGAAGCTGCATTTAAACTGCATTTTGGAAGTTCAAACTCAGGGCACCATATCAATCCATTATATGTAGAAAAATGCAGAAATGTTCTCCTCAAAAAACATAATTTCTTAACGACTGAAGAAACAAAGACATGAACATTTTGGATGACAAGGGGGTGAGTACATTATATATGAATCTTTGTTTTGGAAGTGGACTTATCCTTTAACACCATCTCAGATCATACGCAAGGAACGCCACCACACATTAATTCTATACTATTAATTGCACAGCTGTGATTGGGGCTCCCTTGTGGTTTGAGGGTCGTTTGCAACTTGCATACTTTGCACACTGGCACTGCTGAAGTGTCTGTTGTTTCAGATTGAATTTATCAAATGCTGTGGCCAGAATTTTATGTGGCCAGCCTGTTTCAGTCTGCCAGTCTAAGATGATGCAGACAGTGGTCAGTGTGACTAGTAAGTGCTCTAGCTGCTGCATAAAACTGGTGTTAACTTGTATTTGTCTCTTTTTACCCCAGACCTGATGGCACTGCAAGAGGAGCGTCAAAAGCTGAATGAAACAAAAGAGAAAGATCAAAATGAGAAACATGATTTAAAAATGGAAGAAAAATTGATTAGTTGTTCACGGACTAAAAAGATGTCCTCACCAAAAAGAAGAGTTTCACACATAAAGCAAACCTAAAGACTCATATGAAAATTCACACTGGAGAGAAACCTTTCACCTGCAAATTGTGTGGGAAGAGTTACAGACATAATGCAAACTTTAATAATCACATGAACATTCATTCAAGAGAAAGTTTTCAGTGTTATCAGTGCGAAAGGAGTTTCACAAACACAAATCACCTTAAGAATCACGTAATAACTCACATCTTTCATGTGCCATCACTGTGGAAAGAGTTTTCAAGAAAAGGAGGCCTTAAGGTTCACATGAGAGTTCACACTGGAGAGAAACCTTTCACCTGTAAACAGTGTGGAAAAAGTTTCACAATTAAAGAAAACCTTAAAACTCACATGAGAATTCATATTGGAGAGAAACCTTACCAGTGTCTTTATTTTGAGAAAAGTTTCACATATCAAAGTAGCATGCAACTTCATTTGCAAACTCATTCTGGGAATAAATCACCATTTTCCACAGAGTGACAAGGTTTAGTCATTTCTATAATCATCTGTGCATTCATTCAGGAAGACAATTATTATTTGCCATCACACAGATACAAGTAAAAAAAAGTCATGCAAATGTAAGGCTCTGTTTGTTATCTTTGTTAAAGAGTATGATAAGCAAAATGCTGATTTCAGGCAATTATACAATCAAGGCTACTTTTACACCACAGCTGAATGTGGGCTACATCTGACTGTCACCTTCATGACTTCTTTTATTTGCACATTTCACCTCTTTATGCTTTACCATAACGCTTTTTATTTTCTTTTGTGCATATGTACTCTTGTAACATACCTAATCATCATCTTTGCTGTAGTTTCAAATATTGAGTAGTTGCAGTAGATTCACTGTAATTTCAACTATAGAGGTGTCACACAATTTCATGTATTGATTCGTCTGAATCAAAATAGCCAAAATTTGACCTTTCTAGGAAATGTAACAATGTAACTGGAAGATTATAAATAATTTGATGTTAACTGAACAAAATGATTTGTTTTCATTGAATCTAGGTGTTTTTAGGTTATTTAGTCCATTAATTTTTCTGACATTGTTTTAGTGAGGCAAAGGGGTAATCTGAACAAACGAGCGAGAGGTCCAAAAGGAAGGCGGTGAGACAGACGAAACGAGAAGGCCAGGCGAGAAAGCTAAACATTGGGAAATCGGTAACTAGGGAACTCACGCGAAACAACCATCCAATAAACCACAATACTCGGTGAGTAACAAGGGAAAGTCCGAGGCTTATATAGAGCGCCTGATTGGCTACAGGTGTCCGCACAATCAGCACTATGGGTGATGGGAAACATAGTCTGGGGTGTGATGGAACAGTCTGTGCAGTGTGAGAGGTTAACGAGATGCACAGTGACCTCCGGTGGCCGGCAGACCAGACAGGAATCATAACAATAATTACTTTAATCTTTAATTGCTACTACTTTATTTTTGTAATTTTTACTATATTCTCGAAACATTTTGTCTTTCAAATTAATTGCTCCAAAAACTATGTTTTGAGGTCAGTTTTATAATCATGTATGGATATGAGGGATGTGTCTTAAAGTGTGTGAGCAGATGTGCAGAAAGCCCTGTTAATCTAAACACTAGGCTCAGTAGTCATCCAGAGACAGAGGAACTGAGTGTGTAAGCTGGACTGTAGGGACGAATGAGATTTACACAGGAGTAAGACTGTAACAGCCTTTGAATGTGCCGAGCAGTATCTTACACTGAATATGACAGATGACAGGCAGCCAGTGTAGTGTATTGAAAATGGGGCTGATGTGAGAAAATTCAGGCCGTGAGGCATGTGTACTTCTGCACCATCTACCTGATGGCTGAAGGGTGAAGAGTTGGTGCAAGGGATGTGTGGAGTTGTCTGCGATACAGTGTGTGATGTAAATGTCAGTGACGGAAGGAAGAGAGACCCCAGGGATCTTCTCAGTTGTCCTCACTATCCGCTGCAAGCTCTTATAATCCGAGGTAGTGGAGTTTCCGAACCAGACAGTGATGCAGCTGCTGAGGATGCTCTCTATAGTCCCTCTGTAAAATGTGGTGAGTATGTGGGGTGGGACATGAATTTTCCTCAGTCTTCATAGAAAATAGAGAAGCTCATGGATGGTCACTTCTGAGTGCTGCTGTCCTGTAGAATTTAGCTCTGACCCAATTCATCTTCCTTCAAATAATCTTGAAGATATTCAGGTGTGTTTGACTAGGAATGGAGCTAAACTAGGCAGGACAGCTGCACTCCAGGACCAGTGTCTATCCCTGCACCGGCTGCTCTAGCGAACAATGGTGGACTGCTGCTTTTCACTCAGTGCTGTGTCTATGCAAATAGGGCAGAGATCATCACTGGTGGGTGGCTCCACTGGAGAGAAATCTAGAATTACCTGTTCAGAGACTGTTCATGATTTATGGGGATTTTTATCATAATAGGCTGGTTGTTTACACACACTGTGGACGCACAACTTTGTTCAAACACCCTATAAAAGTGAATTTTGCATAAAAGGTCTTCTTTAACTGAACATTACCATTAACAAAAGATAAATGGTGAAGAATAAATAATGAACTTGTTTTTAAATCACACAAAGTGCATCTTCACAAACTTGCGAAACAGCTTCCTAAGAAGTTCAGCAGCATTTTCTGAGATTGAACCTTTCATTTTTAATGCAAGCAGAACAGAGTTTAGATGCTGATTGTCATTGTTCTCATTCTCATGTCTCAACTGGCTAAAAGTGACAAACTGGTAACTGCTGACAGGTCAAAAGAAAGGAAAAAGAAAGATCTACAAATACTACCTTTGAGGTGAGTTTCATCTTTCTTTAGTTGTTTTCATGTATGAGTGTCATCTTAAGATGTCATTGCTGTGCTGAAGTCATTTTGATGATTTTATTGAAACCTCTTAATCACGATCAAACAGATTATCAAGAGTGTTTTTGTGGGTGAATTACAGAAAGCTACACATTTTTATATTGTTGGCACATGGTGTGTAATCACTAGATTTATTTATTAGCGAGTGTTCTTTTTCCCTTCAAATAGTATTTTTTATGTATCTTAACTGTAAGAATGAAACTCAGCAGCTTCATGCATCTGGAGACAGTTTTGATTAAATACTATCTCTATAAGGTAATGACTATAACATTCATTCTGTCTACACTGAACAGCATTTCAACTTCATTAACACTCTTTTGCTGAAGTTCCCTGCGGTTCTTATACACAAAAGAGTTAAAAATATAGAAATGCAGAAATAGAAGTAACTGTAAAGAAATGAAGTAAACTAACTTTCTAAGATGTTTTCTCTGAGACTGATTCCTTTAAACCCATTCAGCTGTAAACAGCTAGGCTGTGGGTGTTTGGTTTTGGAAGACTGGCTGTAAGTTTCACACTTGTAAAACAAATGTAAAACTGGTACATTTGTTTTCCTGAAATAGTCCTGTTTAACTGGTTCTTCTGGCTCTTTATTTTTCTGCAGTAGTTTTACAATAGCCAGGTATTAACTCTTTGTGTGGAAAGATAAATGCTTTGCTATAATACATTAAAATTAAATATCAGAAGCATTTGTCTCATTAAGAACATATTGATTATGTCCATATACATTACTCATCCATCCATTAGCATATTCATCTTCTCATCATGTTTTACATACAGTGAAAAGTTCAAATGTTTCTAAACTGCAACACTTCAGTCGTCCAATGTAGCAAAGCTATATTGCAATAGTTGTATCTTGGACTACACAGTGACACAAAAAAGAAAAGGCCTCCTTTCAACATAGAAAACAAACAAACAAAAAAACATACAAAAAAAGTTTTTAAGCAAACACAGGAACACACAGGTTTCGGTTTTCACCCTTATGGTTAGGCAACACTTTAATTTCAAAAAAAAAGATATTTAAATGCAATACATCACAGGAACCAGTCAAATGACAAAAGAATGAACTCAAACCCAAAGACTCGTAAGGTAAGCTAATCATTTCTGTTTCTGGTACAGACTCCATACAGTAGCTTCATCTTATGGGAATGTCAAGTCAAGTCACCTTTATTTATATAGTGCCTTTTACAATTGTAGCGTATCAGAGCGAATCAGACAATTTAAGATTCGATCAGACTAATGTTGAAACACGAGGAGCCGAATTCCATAAAGAGGCCTAAGACAACATGAATGATTGTAAATCCGATCCTAGCACCAGCCAGTCTGAAGCAATTCCACTAGCAGCTTTGAAGCCTTTTGAAGAAGAAACATAGCAACACCACGATCTAAGACAGTGTCTAATTGGTCAAGGCACCATTTGGTATGTGTCCCAACAGCCCAGTTTAAATAATCCGGACACAAACCAATTTTGCTTTTTGCCATTTTTTGGCTCTTAACCATGCTTGTTAGCCACTGCTTTTACCTTTAAGTTTTACGTTCATTAAGCGCTTTTTTGGGCTTTCTGGCTTGCATACCAGCTGCTCCTAAAAACCATGAGGATCATCACACTTCTTTCTTCTGCTTTAGTTTTTTTTTTTTATTTCTGTTGTGAGTTTCATGTTCCAAGTTAAGTTTTGCCACAAGCCGTGTTCCAGACGTCTGTGCCTGCCTAAAACTTCAACCAGCCAACTCCCAACACTTCCAACAGCTACTGAACTTCCAGCCAATCAGCAACTGTGGGAAACCCCTTTTTGCAAAAGACAATAACAAAAGGGATCTCTTTACACAAAGGCAATGCAAGTGCAACCTCCAGATTCTAGCTGAACTGGTGCATTTAAAATACATTTTAAATATAAATAGCCTCATTGAGAAACTCAATGCGAGGGTTATTGATTGATCATTGATGTTTGTTCAGGCCTAAGCAATTGCATATATTGCTATAAACTTGGGATTTCATATTCTTACTCTTCTAAACTCATCCAGAAAGAGAAATGAGCAACGATCTTGACGATCTTGAGAACAGATCTAGGAGGGCTAACCTGCGTATTATCAACATTCCGGAAGGCAGTGAGGATGGAAAAGACCCCATCGGATTCGTGTCTGGGCTGCTGAAAGATTCCATGGAGAACGTGTTTGACAGCCCTCCCGAACTTGAGCGTGCGCATCGTGCACTTCGCCCCAGACTTGGACCAGGGCAACCACCAAGACCATTCATTGTCTGCTTCCACCGATATCAGGAAAAGGAAAGGGCACTTCAGTGGGCCAGGTGACATGATGTTAAATTCAACGGTGTGTCACTACGGTTCTACCAGGATACGAGCACAGCTTTAGCGAAGAAACGCGCCGGTTTCAAAGAAGTTAAACAATCCCTCTATCAGAAAGGTATAAAGTTTCAACTTCTGCATCCTGCCCGTCTTCGTGTGAAATTCGGTGAGGAAACTCACACTTTCGACTTACCTGAGGCTGCTGAGGCTTTTTACAAGACGCGCATTCTTGCACGGGACTAAAGACTGGCTTTGGCCGTAACACACTGACTGCGAAAATTACAAGACACTGTGAATATACTTAAGGCAATGTGGTGATTTATTGTATTATTTTTTTTTTTTTCTATCGCAAATTATCTAACAATTTAAGAAAAGACGTATGTTTCTGTTTATTGCCTTAAAGCACAAAGTGTAGTAATGACGCTATACTGAACTCCAAGTATATACTGTGGCTTGGAATTCCTCAAGAAGGTTGAGAGGAAAAGACTGGATAATCGGGAGCCATGTAAGTTAAATAGGTTTCTGCAGCTTGTTTCAGTTGCGGAAACAAGCATACGGAATATGTTAGGAGGTTTGTGTGTGTGTTATGTTTATCCAAAAAGTGTTGGTAATATTTTGTTTTATGCTATGCTCTCAGAAGAACTTAACAGTGAGGAATCATTTATGTTGCTGATTGCATCTTTGTTCTGTTATTGCCCAGTTAAATTGATATATGCCCATGTTTGATACGGCTGATTCAACAAAATTTTCTGGGGGGTCAAAAGTTAGATTTGTTAGTTGGAATGTTAAAGGCCTAAATGGCCCAACTAAAAGAGGCAGAATTTTTGCATATTTAAAAAAAATAAAATCTGAAATAATATATTTAAAAGAAACCCACCTGCGCATTAGTGATCATCTTAGACTTAGGAAATCATGGGTGGGGCAAATCTTTCACTCTAGTTTTAACTCTAAAGCAAGGGGCACTGCCATTTTGATACACAAAAACATCCAATTTACAGCATTTGCTACTATTGCAGATCCTCAGGGAAGATATGTTATAGTCTCTGGGATGTTATATCAAGTCCCTGTCCTATTAGTTAACGTGTATGCCCCTAACTGGGATGATGTGAGTTTTATTAATAAGCTTGTTTCTTTACTGCCAGACCTAAACTCCCATCTCATGATTTTTGGTGGTGACATAAATTGCATACTGGATCCATCCCTTGACCGCTCTAATCCCAAATCTTTATCCCGCTCTAAGATGGCCCAAGCTCTTTCTACATTCATAGATCAAGTGGGGGCCATTGATCCTTGGCGATTCCTGTTTCCACAGAGTAGAGTATATTCCTATTTCTCACAAGTTCACCACTCCTATTCAAGAATCGATTACTTCTTTATAGATAAATCTCTCCTTTCTTCTGTAGGGCAAATAGAATATTTACCTATTGTGGAATCAGACCATGCTCCTGTGCAATTAGATCTTATTTGCAATTTGAGGTATAATGAACGGCCTTTGTGGAGATTAAATACGTCCTTATTATCAGATCCTGCATTTTGTTCATTCGTAACCACAGCTATAGACAATTTTCTATTACACAACAGGTCAGAATCTATATCAGCTTCTACATTGTGGGAGACACTTAAAGTAGTTATCAGGGGAGAAATAATTTCATATACGTCAACCCTAAATAAAAAAACGTAAACAAAAACTAGATGATTTGATTGATTCTATTAAAAGATTAGATGGCCTATACTCCATGTCCCCCTCACCTGAACTTTATAAGGAAAGGTTGAACTTTCTAGTTCAGTATAATCTTCTATCAACAAATAAAACTGAATGGTGTTTGCTACGTTCTAGAGGATATATATACGAACACGGAGAAAAAGCAGGGTGTCTTTTAGCACACCAATTAAAATCTAAAGCTGCTTCTCAACTTATACCTCAAATTTGCAACAGTGATAATGATTTAATAGTTAATCCAATTGAAATTAATAATACTTCTGAATCCAATTCTGAAATGTTGGAATTTTTAGACAATATAGAGATACCCACCCTGAATTCTGTGAAGAAACCCTATTTGGAGAAACCTATACAAAAAGAATAAATTTTAAGTGCAATTACTTCTATGCAAAACAAAAAAACTCCTGGCCCTGATGGCTACCCAATAGACTTTTTTAAAAAAATTTGCAGATACATTAGCCCCTATTCTTCTTGATATGTTTGAGGATTCTTTGAAAAGGGGTAGCTTGCCACAAACCTTAAATGTAGCAAACATTATTCTTTTGTTAAAACCTGATAAAGATCCCTTGAAATGTAATTCCTACAGACCAATCTCTCTCCTAAATTCTGACATTAAAATCTTGGCAAAAGTCCTTGCTTTACGTTTAGATACAGTTATAGAGAATTTGATTTCAAAAGACCAAACAGGTTTTGTCAATGGTCGCCATTCTTTTAGTAATATCCGGAGATTACTAGGGGTAATCCACTCATCTAAACTTTCTCAGGACCCTGTCCCTCAGGTAGTTGTTTCATTAGACGCTGAAAAAGCGATCGACGGGGTGGAATGGAAATACTTATTTTCTGTGTTGGAAAGATTCGGCTTTGGAACACATTTTCTTTCACTGATTAAGTTATTATACTTTTCCCCTAAAGCATCGCTAATTACAAATAGAGTGCGTTCAGAGTCTTTTCCCCTGTCAAGGGGTACAAGACAAGGATGCCCTCTTAGCCCCTTACTTTTTACTTTAGCCATCGAGCCCCTATCAATAGCATTAAGATGCTCACAGCATTTTACTGGCATTAATAGTTGGGGCATAGAACATAGAGTATCCTTATATGCCGAAGATATGCTGTTGTACCTTTCAGATCCGGTTATAAGTATTCAACAGGTAGTTAGGATATTGAAACAATTTGGCACTTTCTCAGGTTATAAATTGAATTTTTCAAAAAGTATTTGTTTTCCAATAAACAATAACGCTCTCTATATTTCAAATAGTGATATACCTTTTCTGTTGTCTTTATCAGGCTTTAAATATTTAGGGATAAATATCACACAGGGATTCTCTAACCTTTACAAAAAGAACATTGTTCCTTTAATTGACAAGTTAAAACTAGACTTTAAAAAATGGAATTTGCTGTTTCTATCACTTGCAGGTAGAATTAATTGTGTAAAAATGAACATTTTACCAAGGTTCTTATACTTGTTTCAATGTATCCCAGTTTTTCTACCCAAAGCCTTTTTTCAGAATTTAGACAGACTTATCTCATCATTTATATGGGGCGGAAAAGCACCAAGGATTTGGAAGGAGTTTCTCCAAAGACAAAAATCTCAAGGTGGTTTAGCACTTCCTAATTTCAGATATTATTATTGGGCTGCAAATATCTCAAAAGTACTTTATTGGCTTCAGAACTCCAAAGATGTCTGGTGTATTTCAGAGGCTAACTCTTGTAGTTTATCATCCCTTCCAGCTCGAGCCCTATCTAAATTGCCCCTTTGTATTTCATTGTACACTCAATGTCCAGTTGTAGTAAATACCCTTAAGATTTGGTTTCAATTTAGACAATGTTTTGGTTTTAAAGACTTCTCCATAGCCAGCCCTATATGCAAGAATCTTCTATTTCTTCCAACTCAACTGGACTTAGTCTTCAGTCAGTGGCAAAAGTTGGGTTTCGCCAAATTTAGTGATCTGTTCGTTGAGGCCTTTTTTTTGCCCCATTTTCAACTCTCTCTTCAAAATATAATCTGCCAAAATCACACTTGTTTAGATATTTTCAAGTACGTCATCTAATCCAAAAGCATTGTTCCACATATCCCTCTATTCCTCCTAGTACAGGATTGGATAAAGTTTTAAATATTCCCTTACATTTGAAGGGAGTAATTTCTACTATATATAACACTTTAATGTCAATTAAAAATATTAATCTCGACAAAATCCATGCAGAATGGTCAAAGGACTGTTCTTGCATTACTTAAGGTGAACGGCACAACCTCTTGTACTCGCTTAGGTTTAATTCAGTTCAAGGTCCTCAACAGACTTCCTTACAGTAAGGTTAGACTATACAAGATATACACAAATGTTGCTGACACATGTGAGAGATGTCATTCTGCTAAAGCAGATTTGGCTCATATGTTTCGGGCTTGCCCCAGACTGTTTGATTACTGGACAGCTCTATTTAAAATTCTGTCTGAGGCATACATTAAGGATATTAGGCCTAGTTTTGAAATGGCTGTTTTTGGAGTACCTGAGCAAAGTAATACAGTAATGTCCAAAAATTGTCAAGACGCTTGCGCTTAAGAGAAGAATATTGCTTGATTGGAAATCAAGTAAACCACCTTTAGTTTCACTCTGGCTTAGTGATGTGATGCTTTTTTTTTTTGAAATTGGAAAAGATAAAATATTCTCTTAGAGGATCAACTAAACGTTTTTATTTAGTATGGTCTCCATTGTTGTCATATTTTGAAAAGGACGCAACTCTCCCCCCAAACTAAAACTAAAATTAACAGTGTAACTAAAAAGGCCTGTGCGCACTGTAATGGTTAACACATTCAGACATAATGGGCTTACAATGATGTCAAGTATTTCCCCATTGTTTGTAATATCATAACTTTGTGATTTTGTTCTCTATTTTGGAATTTGTTCTTATTTATTAAGAGAACTTCCCTTCCCTTTCTTTTTTTTTTTTTTTTTTGGTATGTCTGTGTGTTCTTTGGGATGGGTTGTGGGAAAGGGAGAAAAATTGTAAAATCAAGAGGAGCCTTGTTAAAAATCTGTGTATGTAGTATGCCACTTTGTTTTTCCTTCAATAAAAAAAAAAGAAGATAAGTTTATATGTCTTAGATTTATCCAATAAAGACTTATTTATATTGAAAAGAGAAGTATCTTGTGTTTTGTGTGCTTACAAGTTAATGTCTTAAACTGCCGACCTTGTTACCTTGCTAATAAATAGTGGTTTTACTAAGTTTTGGATATTAATATCCATTGCAGAGTTGATGTTATATGTCTCGTTCAATGTGATCAACATTGTGTCAGTAGATGTATGTCTTTCTTCTTCCCATACTTGCTATTCTCATGCACTGACATATTCGTTAAACTGGAAATTGCTGGAATTGCAATTTCAGAATATTTCACAATTCTGACGTTTTTTAGAAACTGAGAGTTTATATCTCACAATTCTAACTTTTTTCTCAAGAGTTGCGAGATTAACTCACGAGTTATAAAGTCAAAATTGCATGATATATAGACAGAATTATGTGATAAAAAGTTAGAATTGTTTGTTGGTGCCAAAAGCCTTGTGGGCAGCGCACCGACATGTAGTGCCACTTTGTTTCCTGTCATTGCTGTACTGTCCTATCAAAAATAAATGCAAAAATGTTAATGAAATGAATGAAAATCTTAAAAAAAAAGAAAGTTAGAATTGTCTCATATAAACTCACAATTGTCAGAAAAAAGTCAGAATTGTGAGAAAACATCTGGGTTACGACTGTAGGGAAAAGGGCACTGCATCGGAGCCCTGTGGAAATGCCTCTGCATGATTGCGTCGTGAAGTACATGTGAAATCAGTCCAATGGCATGACAGAATGTCATAGGTGGCTGACATCAAAACTAAGTATGTATGAAGCCAGCCCAAACGGAAACAAAAATAGCTTTAAAAAACTAAAGTCGCTGACAGGCACAAAGGAACAGTCACAACCTAGACGTTCCCTTTTGAGGGAACTCATGCTGCATCGGAGTGCTGTGGGAATGATATACGCACGCTGCCATATTGACAAGTGCCTGTCCAGTGTGAAATCATAGAAGAGCAGCACTAGGATGACAGCACTCTGGACCCAGGTGTGGAGTACGTATCCAGGTTATAAAACCTTACAAATGTGTGTGGAGAGGACCAGCCCTCTGCATCACAAACTTCTTGAAGTTTAGCTCCATATGAGGAGCTGGCTTTTTGAACGCCACTGCCTGCTTGTTAGCTTCCAGAAACCTATCAACGACTGTGTTCACTGCGCTGCTGAACAGGCCAGAAGGAGACAGTGGGGCATCCAGTAAGACGTTCGTATCTTTGTCTTTTATGGATGACAGATTTAGCCATCTCCTTAGTGGCCCTGAGAGACAAATCTGTTTTTCAACGGAGTTTGCAATCACCCTGCCCTAATGTAGGTCTCCAAGCAAATCAGCCTGGTTGGCCTGCAGCAGGGACATGGTGTGAAGGCATACTGCAGCCTGACCAGCCGCTGAATATGCTTTACCCACCAAAGCTGGCGTGGTTCTGACCGGCTTCATTTGCATGTGCATCTTTTTAGTAAAGCCGGTTCTGTGATCAGTAGTAAATCTCAATCACATGCTTTCAGATGGAGCAGCATTTACTACACCAAGCTGTAGTTTACTGACAAGGTATGCAAAACCGCTTACATACATCACAGACTGATTTAATCGCTTGATTATGAAATCGTCCTGCGATTATGAAAGCTGTTTGCGTCTGTAAAATATGGCTCTGTGTAGTAAATGCTGCTCCATCTAAAAGCACCACATTTCATTTAACATTTTTTATTTTACTCCAAACTCACTTTATAACATCAGTAGAGTGTTTGAAATAAATCCTTCTGTGAGATGATGTGGCTTCTTACACAGAATAAGGCATGCAACATATTTCATAGCCTTTATCACTGTTTAGAATACTATGTCGATTAGCATTGCATTATTATATACTTTATTATAATAAAAATTAGGGTAACGCTTTCTATGAAGTCCATATTTATAATACATTATAAGGGTATTGTTAAGGCATTATAATGAATCCATAATGCATTATAAAAATCCTTAAACAACAAAAACAAATCCCGCACACTACAGAAATATGCAAAACGTATAAAAAAAAAGTTAATTTACAACGTCATTTATTGGTGTGGAACACATTGAAACTAAGTCAGCCAACACTCAAAAAATGGCCTGACATTGCCCGATGCCTGCCCACAGGCTTAGTGTGTTCAAGACTTTAACTTGTGATTTAGCTATGATTCTCTTACTCTCACCTAAAATCAAAACGTTACATGGTTCCAAGTTTTCCCATAGAGTATAATTCTATAATGAGAATATGATACATTTTACTAAGAATTGTGTGACATCAACACTTCGAAAAATAATTTTCATTCACATATATGGGCCGATGGAAATTTCTGTGGGTGATTTACTGAAAATGTGCACACTGAAGAACACAGACACAATCTTATTTAAATAATAACCCAATAACACAATCTACCAAAAGCAATTCAAATTACCACCTGCTTTAAGATATCCTTTTTTAGGTGTTATATGCTGCAAATACAAGTGAATTGATGAGCACAAATCTTAGCAAATCGCATTGCATGATTCATTTAAATACTCTTCTCCCATTAATTTAATGATTAAATAAGAAACTTAATTAATTTTCAAAATTAATTTTCAAAAAGGTGTTTCAAAAATAACTGTCCACGCCTTTTCAGTGCTAATTTCTTACTGCATCTCTTTAAATAAATCTGTGTTCTCTATCCCTTACTCAAACGCTGACTTTAACTGTAAAGTTAACATTTTTTTCTGCTATCTTAAGAAATAATAATATGTAGTAAAGCATTTGATTATCAGTAACAGGCTGAATGTTTGTTTGTTTGTTTGTTTTTTTTCTGAATGAAACCTGGTTAGATATTAAATGTATGAATCACTCCATCCTCTTCAGTTAAATGCTATATGCACCCACGTTTAAATACCAACATATTTATGTACAGTATAGGACCATCATGTTTACAGAATTGCTGTTTTGAAAGTTGTATTGCTAGTGTGGCAAGACAAATCTTTTTCTTCTTGTCCAACAGAAGAGAATCCATGACAGAATACAATGTCTGTTTCACCTCAGCTTCTGGAGATACTAGAGGATCTAGACAGTAAAAAACTCAAAGGTAACCACATCTGCAAGATAGCATTAGATGAATTTCAATGCAAAACAGTCAGTAAACAACCTCTAGATTAGTACATGCAGGATTTGAAAAAAAGTGTGCATATGGACTGTCCATTACGACATGTAGGCATTTTTATAGTTATGTACACAATAATAATCTTTTACATTGTAATCAGATCATTTTTAATATTTGGCAATTGGCATGTTTGTGTGCTTCTGCACGTCCCTGTGTGTGTAATATTATGTAGCTACATATTACTAATAATACACATAATTTAGAGAAAACAAGTTGACAAAAAGATTGAATCCAGTATTTGGTGATAAAATAGCATAACAAGTGATTTATAAGCCTTTTTTTGTTTGTTTGTTTTTTTGTAGACCATGTCATTTTTACCGGGAACACCACAGGTGTGACTTCATACCATTTTGCACAAAATAAAACAGCTTCAGGTTAAACATTAAAGCACACAAGTGTTATAAACAGCGCAACTTTTTATTATATTTTATTTACAACTGACAAATTTATCATGCAAACCTGTTGTAGAAGACTTGTAGTAACCTTTTAAATAGCATAATAGGGGCCCTTTAAGAAAATGAATTAAGTTGTTTATATATGATAAATTGGTTTAAGAAACATAAATCTATCTCTTTTACATTCACACAGTTGACAAAGCTCCAGGACAGATTAACAGCAGTGCTGAGACTGGAGTCAGTGTCAACATGAAAGCTGAAACAGGTGCAACTTTAAATGCTCGTTTATTGACTGGAAACACCTTCACAGGACAAGTAAACTTTTACAACTTAACTGATACAGGAAAAGGTACATCATTATGACAAAACACACTTCTAATACTAACACTTTAGTAACGACTGGTTATTTTTCAACCTCATATTTTAATCAGACACACAATTTAATACCATTTTTACTTAATATTTATCTGTATATTCAGTTCATTTCTATCATTCGTTATGCATCTTTTCTTATCTTATGCATCTGCTCGCAGATCAACTAAAATGCTCAGAGACAGCAGAGAAGCCAAGAGAAGAACAAGGTAAACCAACATTAACATAGCAATAAAACTCAGAGAGAGCAAGGTGATACAACATTGTTTTACAGCTATAAAATAATATATACTAACATCCAAGTTAATGGAAGTAAATTAATCACAAAAAATGCATGTTAAACTGCACTAATTGAAAAAAGCAGTACAAGCGGGTCTTCATGAAGACCAAAGCAAAAGGTAGAGAGAGTCATTCATTCAGAAAGCCCGATTTACAGAAATGAAACATGCAATAAATAAATGTTTTGATTGTCAGAGCCAGCATATATCCAGAAAAAGCTGAATAAGACACAAAAGCTAGTTGAGATAGTGTCTTAACTCTATCAGAGGCAGGTCACAGTTGTGGCCATAGGGACACACGTCTCCATTCCCTCCATCAGGAACAAGGGTTACCATATGTAAACGAGATGTTTCCTTTCTGTTGGTCTCTTCGATGTGTGTTGAAAACAGCATCTCTAGTGAACTGCGTCACGACTTAGCGGTCCAATGCTGGCAAGTGAGCATGCCAGAAACACTAGAACCGGGGGTCGTTGTATACCTAAAACTGCGAGCCGGGAAAAATGTACCCACGCACATGACTATTATTTTGATATGAGTAAAATACTTATTATGTCACTGTATTGTGCCACTGTTTTCACAAAATATATGTCTAGAGCAGGGGTGGCAAACGTTGGTCCTGGAGAGCCACAGCCCTGCATAGTTTTGCTTCAACCCTAATCAAACGCACCTGCAGCTAATCAAGGTCTGAAGGGTTGAGTTTTAATCAGGGTTGGAGCTGAACTCTGCAGGGCTGATGTTTTCCACCCCTGGTCTAGAGTCTTAAAATGATATTTTTTAGTCATCAACTATGTTTTTATCCTGTTGTTTTATGTTCAAGGATATTTTAAGCAGGCTACTCTAATTACTTTGCTTGACGTTGAATATTAGCTAAAACAGCCTGCAGTGACAATAAGAATTAGGAGGAAATTTATACATATTTGAGTGGTGTAATATTATAATGAAATGTTTTTCTTCATGTATTAAGGTAACCCATGTTATTTAATTTAGCCCAAAATACCCTGAATAAACAATAATGAGCAATAGGCTAATTCACCATACTGCATAAGAGGTATGATTCAACGACAAATTCAAGCACACAGTTTTACCTAATTATTATAAATTTGTTTAGTTATATCATGTATCGTTGATTTGAATAAGAAAACTACATCAATACAATTGGAGTAATTATTAAAATTGTTTTATTCATGACATAGATCAGAAATATTTTTTTTTCTGGAAACAGCCAGAATAAAATAAATAGAACTATAGTGAACAATAAACAATAAAACTGCAAAACAAAAATGAGTTATTGTATTAATTTGTATTGTATTGCATTGTGCCTTCACCATGCACGTAATTGTCCTCGGCTGATCGGGACTGTGCAGCACATCCGTATGCGGTGCCACTTTTACTTTGGATGCCATCCTCAGGTCCTAGGCCAGCTGTAGGATGAAGTCCACTCTTGACTCACCTTCTGTAACTCATATAGTAATCGCCCTGTCCTGGAGAATAGGCTAAGTTGCTTTAATTTTTCTGGGAGGCTTTGGATTGCTGTCAGATGACCCGTCGAATGCTGAGCCGACCCAGGACACATTTACCCATGATATTTCTTTTATCCATTGTGACAAAAACTGATTACGACGATCTCAGTGGGCATTGCCTAGTAACATAGAATGCTAAAACATAAGCTGCGCAGAAATTAAAACCTGAACATAAAGGCATATGTGGATAAATTTGACCCGCTGGCACTTATGGTATAAATGCCACTTTTTTTTTTATCTGTTTTTTTACAAACAAATTTTAACAACAGGGTATTATATATAATACAATTTTAGTAAAAGTCAATGACTAGGAGACTAGAATGTTTTATTGAAAATCTGTTATGTGCTTTTAAATAACTAAATAACTTTTAATTAAATTTTACCCCTTGGTGGTTCTAGTGTTAAACCTGGATCCAAAAAAGTGCAATTATTATGGGAATGAAACTAAAGCAAGCTCTATACTCTACCATTCATTTGAGTTTCTACAACTCTGGAAGAGATCATCTCCATGCAGAGATTACAAAATTGGGTGGAATTGGGTGTAAATCCAGGGGAGATGGTCTGCCCTGAGACTGATAGGTCAGATGATTGACATTCACTATCCAGTGGGCCATTCTCATCCGGACTAATAAGTACTTGTTTCGAACCCAAGGATGATGCCTCTTCATGGCAAAAAGCACTGTCAACAAATCCAATTTATATGCCAATGCAGCTGAGGGACTTTATACTGCATATCTGTGGCACACGGCACCCCAGCTTATCTTAGAGGCATTTGTTATTGCAACAACACACAGGCCCCTAACAATATAGGATCGGTCTAAGACGCTGCCTTGTAACTGGTACACGGTGAGCCTTATGGTGCCATGCCCATTTGCGGACTAGGTTGTACAGCCCATGCTAAAGCAGTGTAATGTGCATCAACCCGCACTCACATCTGAGGGACATCAGTGTAACCCCATGCTGCCCCACCATCAAGGGTGATGAGAACGAAGAAGCCGTTATATCGTGTTCTAGAAGAAAAAAGTGCCTTTCATGATTTTGTCAGCTCTTCATGCACTCCTCATGAAAAACTGAACTGTCTCAAACCTAAACTGAACTGAACTGTCAATCTGCCCAAATCTTCACATGTTTGATAAGAGTCCTGGCCTGAAGACTTGTAAAGGCCAATATTCAGTTATGATCATAGCACCATCATTTGCAACAGGAAATATCATGCTTTACACCAAGTCAAACATACCATGTTCAATCTGCACCAAACTTCACGTTTGATGAAAGTTCTGGTTTGAAGACATCTACACGGCAATATTCAGTTTTAGTTATAGCACCACCAGCTACCAGCAAGAAGTTTGGCACATCTAAATGACTGATATATTAATTCTATATTTACCATTTTAAATGCATATTGCTCACCCTTCCCTGTTTTTATAAGCCACCGGGTGGCGGTGAGCCAGGATGCGAGGGCCTTTTCAAGACTGTTTGCAGCTTTAATTATTTATTATTATTATTATATTTTATATGTATTTACTTACTCTTTGCTGTTTTTTTTTATCTCTAAGGCTCAGTGACAGAGGACAGTAAAGCTGCTCTTCATAATTACACAGAGAAACTGAAAAACAAATTAAAACAGGACTGTGAGCGGATATTGCTCGGTAATTCACAGACAGGTCATCAGAAATACCTAAACGATATTTACACTGATCTATATGTAGTGCAGAATGAGACTGGAGGTAGAGTGAATGACCATGAAGTGAGACAGATCGAACTGAATCTCAAACAGTCTGACTGCAAGGATACACCAATCGAGTGCAATAACATTTTCAAAGACCATATGGGTCGAAAAAACAGAAAGGTGCTGACAATGGGGATCGCAGGGGTGGGAAAAACAGTCTCTGTTAGTAAATTTATCCTTGACTGGGCTGAAGAAAAAGAAAATCAGGATATATCCTTAATTTTTCCTCTGCCGTTCCGTGAACTAAATCTGATCAAACAGGAATTAAGTTGCTAACTGCTTTACAAATTCTGCTTCAGCAGTCCTGAACAACTGCCCTCTCTTCCTGAAGGTGATGGTAAGGTCATGTTCATCTTTGATGGGCTAGATGAATGTCGCTTCCCTTTGAGCTTTAAAGAAAATGACAGAATCACAGGTGTTCACGAAAAAACAACACTGAGTAAGATGATTACAAGCCTGATCAAGAGACATCTGGTTCCCTCTGCTCTCATCTGGATCACATCCAGACCAGCAGCAGCCAGTCTGATACCCCGAAACTACATTGACCAGGTAACAGAGGTGCGAGGGTTTAACGATGAGCAAAAAGAGAAATACTTCAATAAAAACAGCAATCCTGAGGTTGCTAGAACCATCATCCGTCACATCAGGAAAATCAGGAGCCTGCACATCATGTGCCACATCCCGGTCTTCTGCTGGATGACTCTAAATGTTCTTGAGCCTCTACTGGCTCAAAAGGGCAATGACAAAATGCCAACAACTCTCACAGGGATGTACATACACTTCTTAATTTCTCAGCAGCAAAAGATGGTAGAAAAATACTGTGATGACCCTATACCCAAAGACAATGCAATGTCTTTTGATCAGATTATTCTAAAGCTTGGGGAACTGGCCTTTAAACAGCTAGAGAAAGGACATCTGATTTTCTACAAAGAAGATCTTGAGGAGTGTGGTTTAGATGTCAGTGATGGGTCTGTGTTTTCTGGGTTATGCACTCAGATGTTTCAGAAGGCTGTTTCAACAAGAAATGTTTACAGCTTTGTACATCTCAGCATCCAAGAGTTCCTTGCTGGTCTCTATGTGTTTTTGATTTACAAAGATAAGAAAGCAAACCCATTTCTTCAATCCTGGAAAGACGTTGTTGCATGGAAATTCTCCAAAAAGTCACTGTTTCACCTTCATAAGGCTGCGATCAACAAGGCCTTACAAAGTGAGAATGGACACCTTGACCTTTTTCTCCGGTTCCTCTTGGGACTTTCACTGGAGTCTAATCAGAGTGACCTCAAGGAACTCCTGCCAAAACTGAAGCTGGAAACAGAGAGCATTAAATTCACTGCTGAATATATCAGAAAAACAATAGAGAATCAGAACTCAGTAGAGAGGACCATCAATCTCTTCTACTGTCTGAGTGAACTGAAAGATGAATTCGTAGAGGAAATCCAGAAGAATTTCAGAACGGGAAATCTTTCAGAAGAGAACCTGTCCTCTGCTCAATGGTCTGGTCTGGTGTTTGTGCTCCTGATATCAGAAGAAACACAAGAAATCTTTGAGCTGCAGAAATACAGAAGATCTGATGAAGCACTGATGAGACTGCTGCCAGTTATCAAAAACACCAAAAGAGCACTGTGAGAGTCTTCTTTACATTCATTTATATAAACTGTTATTGGGTTTTATTTTACATGGGAAGACTTGTTGGCCAAGATTGTTTGGAAAAAATAATACATGTAAATATATAATTTTGTGTAATTACATTAAATGTTGAAAAAAAATCTCCACTATTATAGCCTTTATGTATAGTGCATTGTATGGTCTCACAAATAACAATAACTACAGTTAAAATACATTGTAATACTATACAGCTTTATACAGTATAATGCATTAAAACAAATGACAAACAACCATTCTCAGAATCTGCCAAAATTATAATGCATTTTAACTTTGGTTACAATTATTTATGAAGAGGTATAATGAGTGACGATGTACAATATTAATACCTTTATAATGCATTATACATTAGGGCTTTGAGTAAATTCTTAAGTTCAGTAATTACAAAATAGATCTGGGCTAGTATATATAACACTTTTTAAAATAAATTTAAGGGTCGAATTTTCTTAGTTACAAGTAAGACTATTTCATTATTTGTTCTTCCCACAGGCTATGTAACTGTAATCTCACTAGAAAATCCTGTCAAAGTTTGTCTTCATCTCTGCAATCATCAAACTCTCCTCTGAGAGAGCTGGACCTAAGTTGTAATGACCTGCAGGATTCTGGTCTGGAACTTCTCTCTGATGGACTGAAGAGTCCAAACTGTCAGCTAGAGATACTGAGGTTTAAGATTTAAATATTTTCATTGTTTTTCTTTTTCCTGTTAATTATTAAACATCACACTGCTATGATTCATAATGTATGCAATTTTTTTAGACTGTCCTTCTGTAGCCTCACAGCTCAGTGCTGTGAAAGTTTGTCATCAGCTCTACTTTCATCTGTCCTGGGAGAGCTGGATCTGAGTAACAATGATCTGCAGGATTCTGGAGTGAAGCTTCTCTCTGATGGACTGAAGAGCTTACAATGTCAGCTAAAAATACTGAGGTAATTGTTTTTTTGTTTGTTTGTTTTTGTTTTTTCATAAAATAAATAGCGAAATGCTACATAAATAAAATGACAATTCAATTTTGTTATCATACTGTTCTCAATGGAATGCCAGAACAAGAGACAAAATGTTTTTATTTATACAGATGTTAATTTTTTTTTTTTTTACTTGAGAAGTATGACCCTATGATGAGAACATGATATGCCGTACTGTTATCAAAGTGCAAAGGTTATATAAACATACAGTCTAAAGAGTTTCAAAAAGAAAGATTTGAGAGTGTTTCAGAGTTAAGTGCAGCATTACATGAGCAACTCAAAGTGTCTTACAGTGGCTTGGTTTACAGTTGCTACTAAAAGAAAATCTGTGTTTTAACGTTTGAAAGCAAATTATTAAATACACAATTTTTTAATTGTTGTGGAAACATATAAAATACCAATATGTTGAAAAAGTTTATTAAGGTAACAGAGTTTAATAAGAGTACATTTCTCCACACTTCCAGAATAAAGCAATAATGTATGAAGCCATTGTTTGCAGTGATTTTTGAATAGCTAAGAGGCATTGTTGTTTGGGAATTAGCCCTTCCAAAATCACAGTAAACCACAGCGACATGAGCCTTATTGTTTTTACAAAACTGTTATCACACAATACAAATAACCAATAACATGTATTAATATGTTCCTTTTTTAAGTAAATCACACACACACACACAAATAAATAAAATAAACATGCACTGGCCATAAACAGCAACAGAAAGATTCTAGATATTCTAGAGCTCCAACAAAAACAGACAAAGAACTGTTCTCATGCATTGTCAATTATCTATTTATTTTTAAAACACAATATAACACAATATTTCCACTCATACACAGATTTGCTTAACCCTAAATGTGAAAATGTTGATTTTATGTGTATAGTTTAAACCAGGAGTTCACAAAACATCTTAAGGCTAAATGTAGCTCCTAAATCATGGATTTAGGAGAAACTTAAAAAGAAAGGGTGTGTCAGTCCTAAATTTAGGATTGCTACATTTTTGCTTTAGGAATATTTCACAAAGCATTTTAGCATTAAAAACTAAATCTGTGATAAGTTTGGAGTAGTCAAGAGGACTCCTGAGTCACTAAGACCTAATAACAAACAATCCTAAAATAGCTGTTGCCGGCAATCCACCTCAGCAGTCTGCCCACAGACACTGTACACCATTGAGGCAATAAGCGATAGAGGCGTAAGTGCTAAGCCTATTTTACCTTAAATGCAATAAAAAATAATAATAATAGTATAGATTTTAATCTGTGATGACATAACGAAGATGAAAAATACATTGTAGGAAAAATAATATATGGTCTTTGCCGATAATCTTGTAGGCAGCTTGGGCAACATAAGTTCAAATTCTGGTTCATGGTACATTTTATCTTACCACTAAGAGTTCTCCTAAATAGTTAAGAGTTTTCAGCAACATTTTCTATGAAACTTTCTAATATATTTATAATACATTATAAGGGTATTATTAAGGCATTATAATGAATGCATAATGCATTATAAGAAACCACATAATATATAATCTCATTAATAAATATAACAATTATAATACATTGTAATACATATTTGTGGTAACTTTCAAGAGTATGATTATTTATAATGCACAATGAACACCATATTAAATCTACCTATATATAAATTAATCTATTGACTGTATGATACTACATGTAAACTAACTCTCATTAGAGTATTAGTAGACTTAGGTTAAGGTTAGGGTAGGTAGAATGTTACTTATAACCAGCTGTCAAAAGTGTACTATCAAAATAATCAAACTGATATTACATACTGCACATTCATCTGATCTGATATCTGATCTTATGGTTGTTTGAAATATATATGCATATATTTAATGGGTATTAATATTACTTATAAGTGGCCTTTGTCTGCTTTAAGATTATATTGGCTTAATATGAAGTAGGAGGTAATTCCAGAGTGTCGCCACTATGTTTATACATACGTAAAAGGAGGGAAATTGTGTCACTAAATATCTTAATGGGGTGGTTGACTGGGTTTTTTCTAGGCTTGATGTGTTTATGGGGTGCAGTCTAACATGTGTTTAATGCCTCGTATTTAAAAAAAAATAAACATAATTTACCTTTATTCTACACTGCTCTGTCCCTTCTCCAATAAACAATCTGATGATTTTGTAACATTCAAAAAATAAGAAGTAAAGTAAAGAGACCAAAAGGTTCTTAACTGGACAAGATAAATATATTTGGGCATTAATAGCTGAGGAGACCAAAGCACACACAACCTTAATAAATACAAATGACACTTTTATTCTTATACAATAATACAGACATTAAAACCTCAAGAGGGCAGGGCAGCAGGTTAAGGTGGTTGTCACAAGAATACTTCAATTACTAACGTATTTGGCAAATTACCTATAACCAGTATGCAATCAACGAGCAGGAAGGTATTTAGCAGAGGGCTTCAACATCTTAAAATTAGTTCATGTGCCCACCAATTATACACAATTTCATTACACAGCAAACACCAGGGGTACCAAAATCTAAAAGTGCATCAGTTACATTACACACATCTATACACACCAAAGAAGATCACTCAATATATGCTAAGACCACTCTGGCTAACTACTTAGCAGTCGTCAATATAAAACAATATGAAAATGGCACCTGAATGATTGTAACCTGACCTAATACCCCCTACACACACACAAATACAAATACAAGTGCCGGGGGAACCGATAATAATTCACAATAAACCAGGACTCCCTGGTGAAAAAAACAATTAATAGATAGAGGAGTCAACTTCAGGTAGGGAAACCCAAAACTACCAACTATCCCTTCCAATCGCATCACGGAAAAAACATCTAGCCCACGTCCTGGCACAGTAGCCTCAGCAAGAAGCTCAGCAGCCCTCACATACAAAAATCAACCCAAACAACAACAGGCCTCATACCTTTATCAATTCCATTAGAAATGCAACACAGGTGTTTGTCTCTTTGCCCTAATGAGACGTAAGGAAACTACTACAGGCGCTCCCCTTGCCTAAACTGAAGGGCTTACAGTTTCCTAGTTTTGTGAAGCCCCTCCCTTGTAATATAGGTGAAGCGGCCACTCTAGTTAATGCTTTTGTTTATACCCACCACGCTGCAGGTACACCACACACTGACTAAAATTCAAAAAGTGAAAAAGCATAATAGCACCCATTTTAAGCTTCATGCATGTCTTTGTAAAGATATCTTACATTTTTAAAGGAAAACATTGTCGTTTTTCACCATTTTCACTCACTGTGGAACCACTTAAGCCCACCTTATGTGTTTCAATGAGGAATCCCTCTAATTACAAACTTTTGTCAATTTTCTGAGTTAAAGTGTTTAATAAGTTCTTTGTGTGCTTTTACTCTACTAACATTTTACCTTATCTACTACCTTAATTTACTATATTTAGATATTTAGGCCCACAAATTACACACTGTGTAGCATCATTATATAATGGGTGTTTGGGCTAACCATGAGGGCACAGTTAAAAAAAAAAGGTTCTACCGAAACAGTTTGGAGTGGACATAAAATCTTTTCAGAAGTGAGTGAAGGCCAAGAACAGAGTTTATGCTCATCAGGGATGGGATACAGAATCCAGTTAGGATGTTGCGTATAGTAGTAGGCCCTGAAGAGGCTTGTTTGACAGAACAGTCTGATGAAAGCCTTAAGCCTTATATTCTTCCTCCAAAAAGAAATATCAGGTTCTATAACCCTTCATAGGTTTTTTTTTTTTGTATGTTTTGTTTTTTAAAGGATAGAGGGTTGCATTCCATTATATATCTGTAACAGAGGGACGGGAGACGAGCGGATCCATCTGCATACTTTTATTAAAAGGACGAGACATAGACATGGTCAGGCAGGCAGAATCAAACAACGGCAGACAGGAGTATGGACGGCGAGACGAGTAATCCGTGACAGACGAGGGTCAGTCCAGCGGCGAACGATATCCGAATGAGGGCTAGGCAAAGAGTAATCCGATAAGACAGGCGAGGGGTTTCAAAGGCAGGCAGCAAGAAACTAGATACAGGATACAAGGAAACGCTTTGTAAGAATGCTAAACACAATTCAATACTCGGCGATGTGTGACAGGAAGACCGGGGCTTTATATTGTCTCTGATTGGGCGCAGGTGATAGGAGCAGTGGCTGATGGGGAATGTAGTCCGGGGTGTGGTCTAACAGTCAGTGTGTGAGTACAAGTTGAGAGCGACATTTGGTGGTGAGCGGTCCGCAGCTCACCGACCAGATCCGTAACAATATCTATGTTAGTTGAACTATATTCTGAGGAGATTCAGGTTCGATATGCTGATGATTCCTCTTATTGTGAGTCAATTCAATTCCAAGGGCTGTTTGTCATGATGAATCTAAAGGATGTTTACTTTCACATTATAGTTGTAATCTGAGATTTTTTTTAAAGGCACCTAATAAGGGCAATGATCTGGACAGGCAGATGTTTTAAATGTCTAAAGATGTAAAGTCAACAAACTAGTCTTAATCAAATCACCTTTTTACAGACACCATAAGAAATTATACACAGATTCAATGTGTCTCGTGTATAGTACCCATTGTGAATCAGTGCTGACTTATGCACATGTATCAAATTACTCAGTCTGATTTAATAAACTGGTCCATTCAGTTTAAAAAAAAAACAGACATGTGTCATGTGGACTGTTACTGTGTTTGTTTGTAGGTTGTCTGGCTGTATGGTGACAGAGGAAGGCTGTGGTTATGTGTCTACAGCTCTGAGTTCAAACCCCTCACACCTGAGAGAGCTGGATCTGAGCTACAATCATCCAGGTGATTCAGGAGTCAAACTACTGAACATCCAAACTTCACACTGGACAAACTCAAGTACGTTGAGCAGAAGTCATACTGTATGTGTGTGTGTGTGTGTGTGTGTGTGTGTATGATGTGGCATATGTGGATCCTGAGGACTAAGGCCCTAAACACCTCAATTGCTTCCTCCTCTTCCTCGTCATGGATTGCATATATGCCAGACCTATTGAAATGGTGAACTACGGTCCTGTTTCATATCACAGCTTGATTCTAAGGGGTTGTCCAAATTGCTATAATTAAAAACCATGCAGTGTGTTGTAAGGTAATGTAATGATATACACTTAAAATAACTGTGTTAGTAAAACAATACAAAACCAAAGTGGTGCGAGTAACATGTTAGTGCTCTATTCGTGCTTACTTTCCACACAAGTAAGAACAAAGTTCTTCAGTAATTGTGAAACTCCAGCTAATAGGCTTTACTCCAGTAAATCATATCAAAGTGATTCTTCCCATTAACATGGTTGATGCTGAGTCGTTGTTAAATTAGTCATGACAAAAAATGATAATAACCGATGCATTTTTTCATGAGTCAGCTATGTTAGATAGTATGTTGGATAGTAAGACACACACTGCAACTAACATGTTTATAAGCCTGTCTGATATTAGGCTAATATTGTAGATATACCCATGCGTTTGGGTTTTGCTCAAATTATGTTAAATGGCAGATCAGTGGGCTTCCCCTCTCCCAGACGAAACCTAAAATATTATGTGTTAATTATAAGAATGCATGGTGTACCTGTGAACCCAACTCATATTTAAACAACTACTGCTTTGTGTTATTGGCCATATAAACCTACATGGTTATTTTAAAAAACTTCTAGGGTTAACTGTTGCTAAACATTTAACATGCTAGAAACAAAATCACCACTGTAACAATGATCCATTTATAGACTCTAAAGTATTTGTTTATTAAAATACAAAAAGCAACCTTTTTTGGCCGGGTATTGTATAACAATACTTTTAAATTATACCACATTTTATGTTTGTATATGCAAAAGATATGATGAGTTACAGTGACCAATATTAAAAATGGCATATTAATGATTTTTATTGTTAATAGATGTAACAAAGTAGTTTATTGTTGCTCTAACAATGTAGCTACAACTATTAAACCGAAATGTGCATTTCTCTGTATAACAAATTGCTAAATTAATCATTAAAAAATAATCTAAAACATATAAGCAACTGATAATTTCTTATAATCTCCAAAAAAAAAAAATCAAAACAATAAATGTTGATTCATTAGCCCATTGTATTATGGCATTTCTGCAGAAAACTAAATTAATATGATTAATTAATATGATCTTTACTTTGATAAGTAGATAGATAGATAGATAGACAGATACATATACATTTTAAATGTTCTTTAACTAAAAAATACAAAGCATACAGTAACTTCATTCCAAAGCAACCTGAAACCTGAAAAGTAATCAGACTGACCACAGGAAAAAAAAAAAAAAAAATATATGATAAGTAAGATGTGATTCAGTTTTTTTAGCAGATAAACATAATAATATATCTAAGTTATTTCACCATATGATTAGTGAAATATTACATATTCTCTGTATTCTCTATCATGCTTGTTCTGTTGTCAAATTGCTTATTGGCTTAAATGCATGTTGCACTTGTTCAAGGCTTTGCATTGATTAAATGAGGATAAAGTCAAATGTGCCTTTTACCCTGTTGTGCCTTTAGCTTCAGAATGAAACAAAAATTCTGAAAGTTTTGTCTGTTGGGTAGGTTTAAGAGTAGGGTTAGTATGAGGGGATAGAATACTGTTTGTACAGTATAAAAACCATTACATCTACTGCGAGTCCCCACAAGGATAGCATACCAGATGGGGGTGTGTGTGTGTGTGTATGTACTTGCATTACAGACCCCACAAAGTACGAAAGATACAGAATCTTTAACTTTGTGTTGCAACACGTTTTCACTCCGAAATCATCACATATTGACGATTGGTCAGGACCCCTTGGCATCACATCTTGACACTCAGGGTACCCCTTTAGTGTCATTTTTCGACGTGCAGGGTCCTCCAGTACTTTACATAAGAAACCCTATATAAGAAACCCTTGGTGTGCTGACATAAAAGGCACCGGGTATTTTATCATCATGATTAAATTGTATATTGGGTAATAATATTGCTTTTATTGTATATATTTTGGAGTGTGATTTTTTTTTTCAATTCTATTTACACATTTAACCCAACCCCTGCTCATAAACCTAACCATTTGTCAACAAAACACAAGATATAACAGGCAGATACAACTATATTCATAATTTATTCAAAAAGTATTTATATTCCAAGGGTTCTGAAGAAAAACGATTGATTTGTGAGAAGAATAGACGTAATTGCTGTCTCCGTCCGCCGTCCTGTGTGCTGCACTGCAGCCGCTAGAAGAAGCAAGCCTTGGTTGTGAAATGCTATTGGCTCTTGGGTGTCTCAAGACCAATTGCATCATGCTGTTGTGAAATGCCATTGGCTCTCATGTGTCTCGTGACTGATTGCATCATGCTAATGTTCGGGAGTATCTTTTTGAATGAGATCTAAGCACGCTAACAGAGCAGCCGGGATCAATTTCAGTGATTATAATCTTCTGTTATTCGCATAAAGATATTGTACGGCTTCAGAAGACTTGGAATGCAACAGGACTTGTTTGTAATGTTTTTATACTGCTTGTTTATGGTCAGTTTTTTATTTTTTTTAATAATTTATACTTTATTGATTTTCTTTTTGAAAATAAGAGTATAAACAATCATGTATTTGACATATAAACAATCCATTAAAACGAAACACAAATCAACAAAAGCAACAAAAGAAAAAACAGAAAAAAAGCAAATAGTAAGTACAATGGTAATATAACAAATAAATATAAACTATATAAATCTGTACATACAAAAAAAAAAAAGAAGCAGTGGGGGTGTTGCTAGTACCAGGAGTTCCCACTAGAAGCTATATTATATTTACCAAAGCCATTATTATTTTCCTCTCGCCACATTCTTGCTACTACTATGGATTACAAAAATTCCAAAATTTTCCCCATTTGACAAAATAAATATCAGTCCTCCCATGCACACTATAGGAACGTTTTTCGAGGGCTGCCACCCGCCCTAAATACAAAAGCCACTCAAAAATGGGAGGCTACCCGGAAGATTTCCAGCTTTTCACGATTACCCGTCTGCCTAGCATGATACTACTCTGTATCCACTGTGACTCAGCCTTATTAACATGACTTAAAGGGCAAGGGTCACCAAGAATGTATACACTTGGGCAAAGATCATACTGGGTCTGTGATATCTTTACAATATAATCATGCACCTCTCTCCAAAATTTCTGGACTTCTGAGCATTGCCATAAAACATGAAACAGGTTGCCCTTCTCTTTCTGGCATCGCCAGCAATCTGGGTTATCTTTAAACCCTGCTCTAAACAACCTCCTGGGTGTCCAATAGAATCTGTGTAAAATTTTAAATTGTATGAGACATGTTCTAATATCCCTGGACATTAACTTCAAATTCCCAGCAATTCTCTCCCAATCCTTGTGCACATCTCAAATCTTTTTCCAAGGTTAGCTTAACCGGAAATAATATTTTGGCCTGTATGATTAATAAGGAATAATATTTGGAAGCCTCATGGCCAGTTCCCATAATATTGTGGATCATTTTAAGAGCGCTTTCACTCCTGGGAGTATGTGAGGGGGAACTAAAAATACTTGTGAGCATATGCCTCATCTGTAGGTATCTCCAGAGCTGATCATTAGACAAGCTACATTTTTGTTTAAGTCTTTCAAAAGATACTAATTCATCATCCTCATAAAGATGTTCAAGAGTCTTAATATTTTTATCTATCCATTTCATCCACAACACTGGCGTTCCACCAATTAACAACTGCCCAGATGGCAGATGAGGAACTTAAAAAGGGGTCAACTCCGAAAAGAGAGGTTTTCTTCCAAACTGTTTGGAGATCGGAAATAATTGGACGATAACGTATTGGTAATGATCATTTTGTTATCAACAGGGATTCAAATGGTATTAACAGGCAAACATTTTTTTTTTGTATGGTCAGTTTTTGCAATAAATACCTGTGACTGTACTTATATTTGCCTGTTGTGTGTTTTATATTGTTCAGAAGTAGGGTTGTCAAACGGTACCGGGTTCAGTACTTTAACTGTCCATTTCCCACTCACATTTGAGCGCTGTTGAGACGATTTTTAACCCTTTGAGCGGTATGGTCCCACATATGGGATTCTATTTTCTGTGCCCCTGGGAGTACGGTCCCACATATGGGATTTAGAACGTTCGGTGACGTCACGCAACTGCCAAATTCAAACTGTGTCTTCGCACGCTGGCTGGCGCTGAGCCACAGAGAGACACTTGCTGCGCTTGTCATATAATCACAATTGAGCAGTGTTTTCAACGTTTATTTTGGGTTTCAGACATTTAAATATACATAAGTACTTGTAAAACAATACAGTTTGTTGTAAAATAAACACGGATGTCTATGGAAGCAGCAATAACAATCCATTCAAATATAATTTGCCAACCTGTTTGATTTATATCAGATACACGTAATGTAAGTAATGATATAATTCACTCCATTCCTTTCCCAGTTCACCAGCTACTTACTTGCATGTATTTCGGGAGAAACTGGTGAATTTACATGCTGTAAATCCGGCTGACAGGAGTCTCTGAACGGCAGCGCGAACAAACATGGCAGCGCCTATAAAAAAAACTCACTCTGGGGGGTCAGAATATTTTAAACTCACCAGTGAAGGGGTTAAACATCGCTGACTGGCCATAGTGTTCATGCGCTCAACAGACATGACTGTGATTGGCTGTCGCTGACAAACGCGGCTTTCAAACGCTCCCTTTGTGCTTATTTGTGAGCGCTCGGTGAAGTGCTTATCATTGTAGCCAATCACAGTCATGTCTGTTGAGCACATGAACACTATGGCCAAACAGCAATGTTTAAAAATCACTTTTTTTTTAATCGACGTTTTTTTTTTTTTTACAAATTTCAGTACCCTACCCTGAGCCCTATTCAGAAGTGGGGAGGTTTAGGGTAGGGGTGGGTTTAGGTGCTCCAATGAAAGTATACATTTATATAAAACAATATAATATTAAATATAATAAAATATAAAATAATATAGCATTTTACAAATGCATGCAAACCTTTAAATTAAGACAAACAACTGAAAACAATCGAGGACCCTGCGCGACGAAAAATGACACTAAAGGGTCCTGACCAATCATCAATATGTGATGAGCTGGGAGTGAAAATGTGTTGTTGTGGGGTCCTTAACTTGTATACATATAGGAATGTAGAAACTATGTTAGGTTCATGTGGTGGCTAGGTTTATGCATGGTGTAGTAAAGGGCCATAACATAATGGTGAGTTTTAAGATTATGCCAGACATTTTTAGATATGATTTTTTAAGGTGTTGTCAAAAATCCCTTTATCGCACTATATTAGTAAGACATAGTGGGACACTGTGACTCCAAAGTAGAATAAACAAGTGTGTGTGTGTGTGTGTTACTGATTGCATCAGCCGTGCAGAATGAGACACTGTGTGTATTTTCTAGTGTGGATCATGGAGAAGAGTTCAGGATTACAGCAGGACTACACAAATGTATGTCTACACACACACACACGCACATAACTTTAGTGATTATTGTTATATTATAAATGACTCTCTTTTTTTGTTCAGATGCCTGTAGCCTCACACTGGATCCAAACACAGCAAATGATCATATTGTTCTGTCTGAAGAGTACAGAAAGGTCACATATGAAGAAAAGAATCAGTCATATCCTGACCATGCAGAGAGATTTGATAGGGCACCTCAGGTTCTATGTAGAGAGAGTCTGTCTGGACGCTGTTACTGGGAAGCAGAATGGAGTGGAAACGCTCATATATCAGTGGCATATAAAGGAATTAGCAGGAAACAAGGGAATCGTGACTGTATGTTTGGATTGAATAGAAACTCCTGGAGTCTGATCTGCTTGGATGACAAATTCCTTGCCTCTCACAGTAATAATACAACTGAAATCCATGTCTCTTCACGCTCCTGTAGGAGAGTCGGAGTGTATGTGGATGTGTCAGCTGGCACTCTGTCCTTCTACAGCATCTCTGACACACACAAACCCACACACTTACACACATTCAACACCACATTCAATGAGCCTCTCCATGCCGGATTTAGGTTGATGGTTTCTAACTCCTCAGTGTCTCTGTGTAAGACTGAAAAGCCTGTGAGCACCAACAGAGACATCACACACACACCTGTTTAACAGAAATACTCTCACTATATGTGATGCGATCTGGGAAAACCCGTTGGATGTCACACAGGGACATTTTTAGGAAATTTGAAAAGTAGGTTGAATGGCATTTTTTTGGTCAAAATTAGGTTTTCATTAAATTATTCTATAACATCTTGTTTATCATCTCTGAAAAATGAAATTAACTTGTTTAGTGCAGAAATATAGTGATTTATTGCAGCAAGCAGAAATGACTGTCTTTCTCTTACTTTAAGAACGCGCTGCTGATGTGCTTTCCCTTAACACCACAAAAAGAGTTAACTTATCAAAATAAACTACGTACCATATTAAATAAAGGTGTATCAATCCACATTTAACGCCAGTCCTGTGTAAACTACGGCATGCAAAGTCTTTTATTTATTTGTTTATTTTTTATATCATGAGATGGCGGAGCACAACAGTGCAGTTTGAAGTACTGCGGCTGCTCACTTAAGCAATTTTACTCATCTCAATCTGCGTGATGTCAGTGCCCTAAAACAGGGGTTCTCAACCTTTGGCAACTCATGGCCCATCAATGACTGTTTAAAAACATTCCGAGGACCACATTTCCAAATATGATAGTATGAGCACAAAATAACAGAAAATTCAAAAAGTAATTTGCTGTTAATCTGTTTGGTCACTGTAGCAGACCAAGTTAAGTTAGCTATATACTGTAGATGAAAACGGTCCTTGTATAAAAAAAGACTTGGCAAGCTTACTCAGTAATCACATATTCTTGTAACAATAATAGGGCAGGTCAGACCAATGACTGGGTCAGACACACAAGGGGAACACTCTTTGAACAAATTAATTAATAATACATCCCCACATCCAGGCTAACAAAACTGTAACAACAGGTCAGACACACAAGAGGGGAACATTCTCTCTATTCATTAGCATAAATGTTCAACACAGTTAAAAAACACACACTGTGCCTTCGGCTTAGTCTCAGTACCTGCCATTATAAAAACCAAATGTAATGTTTTCAGTGTCGTATTTTCTCACCATACACTTCAAAGCTTTTGCTTGCACAGGTTTGTCTCCCACATCTGCTTTTCTTTTCAGAAAATGATCCATATTACATTAACTAGTAGGGATGGGCAATATGGGATTGAAAATGTATCACTATCATTTCTGGTATTATTATGATAACAATATCAAAGTATTATCTATCCTATGTTATCTTTCCCATTTTTACCCAAAAAAGATGTAACTGAGTACACACGTATAATGTAATGACTGTTTAATTCACACTGGAAGCCGGAGGGCGCCCTTGAGCAGAAACGCCACATATGCTTTATAGCAGAAGTAATAGTATTGATGTTACAGGTTATCACTGTTGCTGAATAAACACAGACAGAGAAATTTTAACTGAGGAAACTTGACAATAAACATACGATTGCTACAATTTATGGTTTGTCTGTGTTCTTCAAACAGTCTCGGGTATTTTTATAAGGATAACGTATATTTATAATGCAATGCTAATCGACATAGCTTTTATAATACTAGAAAATAGTATGATTTCTGTCTCATTCTGTGATATGAAACCACTTCTGATCTCAAAATGTTATTTAAAACACTCGACTATGTTATGAAGTGAATTTGGAAAAAAAAAGCATGTCAATAAATTATATCTTTGTTAGACAACAGGTTTGTAAACAAGCTCATACAAATGCAAATCTGTATCGCAAACGTGCTACTGTAGACCTAATTGTTATTATTGCGGGAAGATTAATTCTTATCATGGGGAAAGTTTTACCAGTATATTACAAACAGTAAGATATCGCACGTCCCTAGTAACCAGAGCCGTTGAGAACGCTGTTACTTCAATGTTACTGCATCTGATTGAACGAATGTTCAATCTGACGTTGTGATGTGATTGGTGTTGAGATATTTAAACATAAATTAGCTTTAAGATAATGCATCTTGACTTGAGTGTTTTTGATCATATAGATTTATAAAAACACTATTAATAGTTGGATCATTAGAAAATAAGATTTGACAATTAAAAAATAAATAAAAATTAATTTGGGGGTAGTCTGCCACTGCCTACACGGCCCACCAGATGGCGCTCCAAGCCCACTAGAGGGCCGCGGCTCACCGGTTGAGAATCACTGCCCTAAACGATCTTATAATGGACTATTTCACATCCAGAGATGAAGGATCAGATGATAAAGTTATTAAAGAGGAGGAGTCCGATGACAGTCTGTTTTATGCACAGTGTGCGAACAGTTGCGCTGTTCTCGCTTTTACTACAAGGTAGGCTGCATTATGCATGCTATCTTAACATAAAATGGGTGATCAAAAGTTTGTAGACCATGCCCATGATAAACAACGGAAAACAGACGTTAATCTGTTTGTGTAATGATGCAGTATAGCACTCCTGACTTGACAGACAGCTCTCGTTAAACCCGTAAAGTGAAAGCTGTCTCACTTTAAAGCCATTTTTCTCAAAATGCCATTCCTGAAAATCATTGCTATCAGCCAGCTTAAGATAGAGGAGAGAGCCATAACTTTGGTTACATTCAAGCTAAAGACAATATAAAAAGTTTTGGAAATGGTTTGAACCCAGTTGTCATATGGCATCAAAACCTAAAAAAGGTAAAAATTTCACCAAGTGTTGGGTTTTCCTAGATCGCATCACATATATTGTAGTCCTACCCAGCATGCTTCATGAGCTCTGACCTGGTTTGTGTCCTTTTAACTTAAAGACTCGTATTATATGAAATGGGTTTGGAGTGTGTCCAGAATTAAAGGCCCAGAAGATTGAAGGTCCAGAATTATGTGCAATTTTACAACTTTTGTGTATGTGTTATTGTTGAGTTGTCTCAGAAGTTTAATTCCACTGATGGCCATTGTGATTTACACTATGCTCTGTACATGGCCGTAGTGCAGCATTGTCATTACTAACCTGAGCATTAGAGGGCTCTCTGAAATGCATGTGTTCACCAATTTAAGCGAGAACAGTAGGGAGTTAAAGATGTGTTCACATCACCCTGTAATTCATGAAATGTCAAGATCCCAGCTTATAAAAAGTGTTCACGTCCTCCTACAGCTCATTATTACAGCTTGTAGGCTGGGAGTTCTCTGATAGTTACAGCTTGTACTATGTGACCACTAAATGTGGAACCAGAGAAAACAGTGGCGCTTCCAGTAGTTAAATGTAGATGAGCAGTTATTTTGTAATACTGTTTCATCATTAATCAATAACTACGCAGGAACAAATTAGTAACGCACTATTAATATTCGAGTTACTACAATTAACTAACAAAAAATACTGGTTAATGAATTAGTATGTAATAGCACTCAGCTGGATGTGGTAGTTCACTATTAGTTAACCAATAAGTTTATACCTCCCAGAGGACTATTAAGAACTACCATATACAGATTCAAATTGATATGAATAAAGCAGAATTTATAATTAATTCTAAAGTAAAGATCATGGTAACCCACTAGTAATGGCTTAGGTATTACCAAATCCTTAAGAAGTAATTACTAAATTTAAAGAAATAATTACTTGGATCAGTATTCTAAAGTAAAAAAATGTGATAATTCCCTAACATTGATTAATTGTCAATCTTTGTAAACTTTTGAGGTTTTTGTAAGGTTTTGAATACTAATCACTGAAGTGTTACTACATCCTTCTAAAGGACCTACTAATGATTTAGATCAGTATTCTAAAGTGAAGGTCATGGGTAACCCACTAGTAATGACTGAAGTCTTACCAAATTCATCAGAAGGAATCACTATCCAAAACCTCACAAAAGCATTAAAAATGTAAAAGGTTTACAATGACTTAAGTCATTACTAGAGAGTTACCATGATCTTCACTTTAGAATAATGATCCAAATCATTAGTAGTTTCTTTCTTAAGGATTTGGTAATGCTTTACTAGTGGGTTACTACTACTTTATTTTAGATTTATTTATAAATTAAGCCTTATTCATGTTAATTATGAACCTGTATATGGTAGTTCTTAGTAGTCCTCTGGGAGGTGTGAAAAAATAGTACTTGTTGATTAACTAATAGTGAAGTACCATATTCAACCAAACGCTATTACTTAGTAAATTGTTAATCTGAGTTTCTTGTTAGTTAATGGCAACTACTAGAGTGTTAATATTGTGTTACTCATTTGTTCATGTTAATGGTGGAACAGTATTCTAAAGTGTTACCTGTAATATTTATGTTTTAAAAATTGTGTAATTGACAGTGTAGACTAATTTCTTAATACAAAAATAATGTGAACATAATCAAAAGAGTTGAAACGCATAAGGACGTGCTCACAATATAACGTCACGTGTTGTCATCTCAGGATTACGGGAATTACGCTGTGACGTGAACGCAGCATTATTCCGTGTCTTCATGGAGAAGCTTACCACATGGTGGTTTGGGCCTTTTTGATCCTGTTTGAAAACTTTGTAGTTATCAGCTCAACTACAAGTAATGTTTATTGGTACTTGTGCTTTGTTAATAATAAGTGTTTGTAGCACCTTGTCATGGTTTTTAATATTTTGTTTATTTGTGTTTTTGCCCTGGTGAAAAAAACAGCATATGCTGGTAGGCATGTTTTGATGCTGGGATGCTGGTTAGGTATGTTTTGGTGCTGGTTTAAACTGGTCCTTTGCTGGTTTATGCTGGTCCTTGGCCAGCAACATGACCAGCTTAAACCAGCAAAGGACCAGCATAAAGGACCAGCATCCCAGCATCAAAACATGCCTACCAGCATATGCTGTTTTTTTCACCAGGGTGGATTACTTGGTGGCTTGAACAACTGAAGAAGATATAATAATACAAATGAAGATATAAGGATATAATAATAATAATTATGTGACCTGGCAAAATAAATCAGAATGTGCACTGGCTAATTTTGTTGACATAAAAAACAATGTAGATTTTTGTTGAATCTGAGGTTTTCACAAAAAATTGTTCATTAAGAATTCGTCTAGGGATCCCAATGCTCCAAATAGTAATTAAACATCTACAATTATCTTTTTACAATTATCTACAATATTTCTGAGAGGAGTGCTTTTTTCTGCTTGCTTCTCGCATTGACAACCAAAGCGTGTACATAAAGATTAGGGCTGTCAAATGATTAATCACGATTAATCACAAACAAAATAAAAGTTTGAGTTTGCCTATTATATGTGTGTACTGAGTGTAATTATTATGTATATATAAATACACACAAATTAATGTATATATTTAAGAGAAATATGTTATGTACAAACTATTTTTATTTATATATATAAATTATATACAAATTATAATAAATGCATATACTTCTAAATATTTCTTAAATATATACATGAATGTGTTTGTATTTATATATGTTGTTTTATTATATAGATTGTTTTATTGTTTGTATTTATATATACAAAATAATTACACACAGTACACACACATATATTAGGCAAACTCAAACTTTTATTTTGTATTAATTGTTTGACAGCCCTAATAAAGATGCCTCTGATGGTGCGTAATCACAATACACATATACGCAGAATTACAGTATTTCCGTGTTCAGGAAAACCTAATCTGCTATTGTCACGTTGTGGATGTGCGGGGAATGAGGAGTATGACGAGCAGGTCCAGAATATGCACATTTATTAAACAATCCACACATAGAGCAGGAACGGACAGGAACAACAGGGAATCCAACATGAAAAAAACATGAACAGAACTTGACTAAACCGGAGTGACAACAACAAAAATGACTTCAGTGACTACAGAATGACAATACAAAATTACATCAGTGACTTCAGAAAGACATGCAGTGACATACAAGAACCGAACACCAAACGGTGAACACAACCAAACTTAAATACACAGACTAATCAGATGAAGACAGGTGTAATCGATTAAACAGTGACGTAATAATTAAAGTCGGAAAGAGCAAATAAGGGCATACATGGGGAAAAACACAAAAACAGTCCACAGGGGTGTGACAGCTATGTTTTAAATGAATGTTTTTTGTACTTTCTAGGAAAAACATCTGTTTTCTAACATTAAATTAGGTCTGTGCATTACAGTTAGTCTTAATATATAGGCTGTCTTTGACATTAAAGGGATAGCTCACCCAAAAATGAAAATTACCATCCTAGGTGTATATGACTTTCTTTTTTCAAATGAACACAATCAGAGTTATTTTAAAATTTATCCTGGCTAAAGATCCAGCTTCCGGTGGAACGCGACTTACGAAGAATGTGTAGCGCCTCTCACAGTTCAAACTGCGACGTGACGTAGGACATAACGTAAGTGCTTTGCACTGCTAGAGGTGTTATGCATTCTTCATAGGTCAGATCAATAATGAAGTTGAAACGGTGTCCCCTAAGCAAGCCAGAGTCGACAGCATCACCTCTGGCTTGCTTAGGGGACACCTTTTCAACTTCATTATTTCATTCTTAAGGGAATCAAATATTCTGTTTTACTATAATGAAAACATGATTAATTTTTGTACATTTGTACATTTTTGTAAGGGTTGTGGGCACAGTTTTTAACCCTTGTGTGAACTTTTGGACATTTTTGTCCATTTCATTTTTTTTTTTTTTTTATCAATTTGCCTGCATAAATTTTGGCAAAGGTGAGTATTTTTATTGGAATTTTACTATTTCACCCTCATTTCCTTTAATAAATATATTTTGCACTAGTTACAAAAAATAGTTCCTCTCAGGACCTTAAGGACAAAAATGTCCCTATTGAAACCCGTTAAAACTGCTTTTTTTTAATCACAGTGCCATTTAACTGTAAAATGATGCAATTTTTGTTAATAGACTTTCATTTCTGTTGGCAAGGCTTCAAAGTTATTATTATTATTATTATTTTTTACCAGATGGTGACTTTTTTTTTTTTTACATTTGGCCAATAAAGCAAATACTCACTTTATTTCTGTTTTCTGCTTCAGCATTTTATAGAGCCAATTGGATAAATAATGCAGCTATAATTGTGTGGTTTGTATGCGTGTCACAAAAATTTGTGTGTGTGCTTGTAATATTTAAGAGAGAAAATCTACTGCAAATCACAAATCCAACTACTTTGTGCATCAGCAGAGTTTTACTGGCATCTAATGGGGAAAATCTAGTACTCCGCTCAAACAAAATGTTCCTGAAAGCTACTTTTTTGAGATATAAACCTCAAATTTGGAACACAACTTGTTTGGATTTATGGCTTTGATTTTCTAGCATGTTTAGAGTTCAACATGTTTCATAAAATATATGTTTTATATAAAATATAGTTTATAAAGAATTTTCATAAATTTAAACCTCTATAATTTTCACTTTTTAAACTTTTTCTGCTTCAACAATAATCTGCCATGGGTCTTCTTTAAAATGAGACCAAACTTAAGTCTGTGCTCTGTAACTTCAAATTTTTATGACAGTTTTTTGACACTAAGGACCTATGTTTCGCATTTTGATTGGTAATGACAGACATAAGTCATTTCATGATGACAGACAATTGGGTCCATTTTTGGAAGAGGACAGTCTCGAATATACATGAGAGTACCTATCGCACCTATTGTAATGTGCCTACGCAAAGTGTGAGTGTTCCTACGTAAAGTGTGAGTGTGTGTGTTACTGATTGCATCAGATGTGCAGAATGAGACATTGTGTGTGTTTTCTAGTGTGGATCATGGAGGGGAGTTCAGGATTACAGCGGGACTACATAAATGTACGTCTACACAGAGACACACTCACACACAAACACACACATATCTTGAGTATTCTTGTGTAAATGTTCTCTGTTCTTTATTCAGATGCCTGTGATCTCACACTGGATCCAAACACAGCAAACAGTCGTCTCATTCTTTCAAAGGAGAACAGAAAGGTGATGTGGGTGAATGAGGATGAGCCATATCCTGATCATCCAGACAGATTTGATGTGTGTCCTCAGATTCTGTGTAGAGAGAGTCTGTCTGGACGCTGTTACTGGGAGGCTGAATTGAGTGGAGATGTTGGTATATCGGTGACATATAAAGGAATCGGCAGGAAAGGAGGTAGTCATGACTGTGTGCTTGGATACAATAAAAAATCCTGGAGTCTGATCTGCTCTAATTACACCTTCACTGTCCATCACAATGATAACATCACTCATCTAAGTGTCCCTTCACTCTTCTCTAATAGAATAGGAGTGTATGTGGATGTGTTAGCTGGCACTCTGTCTTTCTACAGCATCTCTGACACACACAAACCCACACACTTACACACATTCAACACCACATTCACTGAGCCTCTCTATGCCGGATTTGTGTTGGTGTTCCTCAACTCCTCAGTGTCTCTGTGTCAGACTGAAAAGCCTGTGAGCAGCAACAGAGACATCACACCTGATTAAAAGAAATTGAAAGATTATGTGTAATTTTAGAAAAAGAAGCTAGAGAGAAGCTAAGGAGAAGCTATGAAGAACTTTGAAAGAAACTAGGAAGAAGCTTCGGACCCTTACACAGGTTAAGATCTAGAAGACGGCTATGCTACACGACTTTCTTCAATAAACTCTTTTCCCCTGAACTTTGGTCAAGCTTACTTATTTTATGTATTAGAGAAGTGTAATACATATGGCGAGCCATCCAAACCAAATACAGCAAAATCTAACAATATCCTATACGAAGGCAATACATAAGGTTAAAATAAGAAAAGCCTTTGGTAATCTTCAGCATTAAAATGTCTACCTGGAGCTCTGTATCTGTGGGGGTGGATTCTTTAGTCCCCATTTGGTGATTGTGGAACATTCTAAGACAGGGCAAAAGGAAATATACAAAAGAGGGAGACAACTGAGCAGTCCATTTAAAGGTGTATAAAGTTCAGTTTATTTTTAAAGGAAGAAACCGTTCAATTTAATTGGGCCCTATAAAACTTGCCTTACTTAGGACTTCGTTAGTGCCACTCTGGAACGTTTCCGCTTCCAAGTCGTGTAGATATTTTTTAATCTTCCTGCAGTTTCAGACAAAACATTATGAGAGAGACAGCTTCACAACTCTATACTACTTTACCATTGGTCTAGATGAGTGGTTCTCAACCAGGGTCAGAAATTAATAATTTTAATTTTAATTAATACATTTAATCTTAATCTTTTCCATTAAGAGGGAGTATTTGACTCCTTGAACTAATTTCCAATTTTTTTACATTTGTAGGGGAAATTTCAATAATCACCTTGTTAATTGCATCCATATTGTATTTAATGTAAAATACTGAAATTTAACCAATTAATTCAATCAATCAGAATACTGCAAACTGTTACCAATAACAACAAACTGTTTAAAAAAAATTGTACATTTAAAAAAATGAGAAACTATGTGTTGCAAAAATATATCAAAATCACTATTGTCGATTATTGCTCGTTATTGTAATAGTGATTATTAATGTCGATTAATAGAAAACATGAACACATTTTGTGTTTCGTTGTTTATGAAGAGGGAATTCACATCACGAGCACGCATAAGCTTAACAGAAATGTATGTGATAGGTTATCAAGTTCAGCGCTGCAAAAAAAATAAATATGAGCAGATCTAAATGTAATTCCAATAACTGGCAATTTTAATTCATTTTCACATTTCATGTTAATTGCGACAGATTTAATTTAATCGTGCAGGAGCAATTTTTGCCCATTTATCTTAATTTTGTGAGGCATTTTTGCTTATTGTGATGGAATTATTACCATAAGCCCCGGTTAATTTCTGACTCTGTTCTAATATATTTTATTTTATCTATATATTTCACCTTTTTTTTCCACCTGGTCCGTGTGTGATGAGGAATCTATATCTATATATATCTTTAAAATATCATCTATTGTAGGCCTACTTATCTTCCACAAGTTGCATGCAGGTGACTTGTTTAGTTGATATAGCATTATTTCTGCCATTATGTCAGTCAGTCAAACTCACAAGACACCTTGTGAATAATGAAACCGCCTTAAATTGATTAACAGTAACTTTCTTTTAATTCCCAAGCTGTGATGAGAAAGTTTGCAGTGGTCCAGTGGGTCAGTGGGGAGGATGCTGGGATGTATAGTGAGATGAAAACCGAAGCCATACGTAAGTATGATGACACCAAGATGGATGACGATGGATACCCACAAACTGACTATTCAGCTGCTGTGGAGTGGCAAAAAGGGAAAAAGCCAAAACATGGCTGGTATCAAGTTTGTGAGCAGTAAGTAGACATGTTAAAATTACAGACTGACTTAGGCTGTGGCTCAGAATGCAAACTCTGCCTCCTGTTTTGTGAGAACACTCCTGATGGCAGTGTTCCCAATTGATGTGCTTCTTGTGAGCAATCTTCAAGGAACATCCAGGGATTCTGGGCCACAATGTCAGGCTACAGGTACAGTAAGTGTAAAATCAGTTCAATGTAATTAAACAGTCTGAATTTCTTTGATCCATGCTATATTGCCGCACTATGGGGTATATTATTATTATTATTATTATTATTATTATATCCAAAGCGATCCACTGGGAGTATGTTTATGCTAAGTGTCTTGTTCAGGCCCACAATAGTGGTAATCACTTTCAAACTCACAACTTTCTGGGATTCCATTTGGAAGCCTAGTTCCCTAAACACTAGACCACCCACCTCCCCCAAGCTGCTGTTGATCTGTCTAACTTGATAAGTAGTCATTAAGAAACACATTGTCAACTACTATAACAGAGTAGTAGTTGATGGTGAAATAATACATGTAGAGAGTTGTGCCAGGGAGACGAAGAGAAACTCTCACAACTCTCACACTTCTTAGTGAGAAGGTTTATCTTTGCAGATTTAGGGACCGGTGGCATGTGCTGCGCTATTGGCAACTATTTTCAGAAGCAAAAGCATTGTTTTTTTCTCATCCTTAAGCAACCCATGCCATTTTGTTGCTGTTGATAAAACTGTTGGCCATCTAACAGCCATTCCTGCCGGCAAGATGAAACAGAAGAGTTTATTTGTGTGTCTACACAAATAAGAGTAGACTACATTTTCAAATTTCTCAGTCGGTATGAGCTGACTACATAACAGACCAACATCAAAGGATATGCAGTGCTGCTGCTGCAGAAAGAAAGAAAAACAGAAAAAAAGAAAAGAAAGAAAAAGAATGACATTTCTAAATAAAATTCAACATTGTTCAATTTCAAATGTCAAATTTATTGTCACAATTCTGTTTCTATAGCCATAAGGTACTGACTTTGTAAATTATTATTATTATTATTTTTTTTTTTTTTGAGCAAAATGGATTTTAATGAGCAAAACAGGAATGTAAGATTTCCCAGAGAAACTGCACAAACTGCACTGCAGGTTTTGGGGACAAATAGAGCACACACACACACACACACATATATATATATATATATATATATGTGTGTGTGTGTGTGCGTGTGTATGTATGTGTATATATATATATATATATATATATATATATATAGCAAAACCCACTTCATTTTTATTCACCCACTAAAATTTATATATTATATTTATACATGCAACATGAAGATAAAATTTTTAGTTAGGAGTTTTATGCATTTGGAAAATATATTTTTAAAATATATTTCAATATATTCAACGTTTCACATGTATGTGAATATATTGCACTTCCGTATGGGTATGAACTTTCACTGACTTAATCCATAAGCATTTCTTTCATTACGGGTTTATAAAGGGAGGAAAATCTTTAACGTATATGTAAATGACAACCAAAGCCAAATCCCTAGGAGCTTGTGAACAGTTGTGTATTTTTTTTTTTAAATCATGGTTTTTCTAAAGTTATAATTTTGTTATAATCCTATTTTGATCTGTTTACTATTTGCAATAGTTACTATTTGCATCTCATAGTGTGATTCTTGGTGAATTGTAGTTACTAGGGTAAGTTTTATCCTAAAACATCATTGTAATTACTAATTATGATATTATGGAAAACACAACAATAAAAAAAAAAAAAAACAGACACAAATATATTGTCCCTGTTTTTTAATTTGTAGAATGGAGTTACCTGACAGCATTTTACAGTATGTCATACACTGAAGATAATCAATTTAATTTCACAAAATAACAGTAACCATACATGTATGCTTTTGGCAGATGCTTTTATTCAAAGTGACTTACATTGGATTCAGGGTTTACATTTGATACCTGTATATTTTACAAAACTGCTCGCAAAAAAAACTTTATTAAGATGCTTTTGAATTTATATCCAATTTAAGCACGTAGCATAGCAACATTTTTAATGAATGGTTAAAAGCAACATTTCAAAGCCTCCTCCTTCAGATCCTCACTGTGATGAAATCAGATCATGCTCTTTAAAAGCAAGGCTGAGGACTTGTGTTCTCATCCGTGAGTTGATCATAATAATGCACAGGTAGATTGTACTCACATTTAACAAAAACTTTATATTTGCCTGAAGTACACTTTCCAATACAGTCTGGTTTTTCTTTTCTCCCAGGGCTTTCAACAATGTACACTTCAAAGAGATCTGTACTTTTGGTACAGTTATTTACTATATCGGTACAGATTTTTTTTACATTTTCCACACTGCTCTTGATGAACGATTGTGTTTTAGTTCTTCCACAGAGTTCATTGTTCAATAGATACTTCCTCCAAGCACATACATCCTTGGTATTAAACTCAACTGGAAGGATGTGTTTCCTCTTAAATTCAGTAAAGTTTTGACAATGTGCTTGATCACTGAGAGCCAGAATGAAAAGGAGCAAGAGGGGGGCCGCTGATCTCATGCTGAGAGAAACAGGAGAAAAGGAGAGAATTTTTGTTTAATATTTCTGAAAGAAGATTTTTCTTTTTACCAATGCTGCATTTATTTGATAAACAGTCAAAAACAATACTATTGTGAAATTCCAATGTAAAACGTTTTCTGTTCGAATCTCTGTTCAGATGTAATTATTTTTAGTCAAAGTTCATTTTGACTGACCATTACTCTTCAGTGTCACATGATCCTTCAGAAATCATTCTAATATGCTAATTTGCTTAACATTTCTTTCTTGTGTTTCCATGTTGATTGTGTTCTTACCTTCAATAACTATACAGTATTTTGCTGTTCTACATTTTTCAGTTGCACACTCCCAATATAACACCTTTGCGGTATTGTTATTAAGTGAAACTTATAAACGTGTTTGAATTTTATGATGCTTGGAAAACAGCCAAGCATCATAAACAGCCAAAAAATAGACATGAAGTAGAACTTACTTGAATTAAAGGGATATTTCCCCCCCAAAATTAAAATTCTGTCATAATTTATTCACCCTCAAGTTTTTCCAAACCTGTTTCTTTCTTCTGTGGAAAATAAAAGATGATGTTTTGAAGAATGTGGGGAACCAAACTGATGCTGATCCCCTTTGACTTCCAAAGTATTTTTCTTCCCCTATATTAAGAAAAAAAAGTGGTGACCAACAACTATTTGGTTTCATTGTTGACTATCTCTTTAACCTTCTACTTGATTCCTTGTGAAGCCCTGTCTAACGTTTGCAGATCTGACCAGATCTGGTGCCTTGTCATCTTGTCCTTTTTATTGAACAGGCAAACAAACTTTTCCAGTGGCCTCAAAAGCAACAGTAACACAAAAGTGCTCGATCTAAACTTGAAATCTGCACTCTCCATTTCTCAAACAGCTTTGAACAACATACACCAATAACTTTTCTTTACTGATGCACAGGTGCCTTCCCTTTGATGCCTCCTCCATTGCATATTCTCATAATGCTATAGGTATCATCTCTGTGGAGGAATGATTGTTGTTCTTATAAATGACATTAAAAACATCATAATTCACATAATGACATTATGACATGATGAAATTGTGGTTGACCTTGAAAAATCATAAGTATTCATAAGAATATATTGACAGAAACATCATGAATTTGTCATGTTATTCTAAAAATATAATAACAAATAGGGGAGAGAGGGGTAAGATTGTTTATTTATGTGGCCCTCTAGCTAAGGGAAAACGAGGCAGAAGTACAATTAAAGTATCTAAAGTAATTTCAGGATGTTTCCAATCATTTTAAATTATCATAATGTATCCATGACAACGGATTCTAAAATATGCCTTCTTATATAAAAGTGTTCCTGTGGCTCAATTTGCCCCAGGTTAGGAATAAGTTGACCTGAGTCTGGGGTAAGATGCACTGGGTAAAAACTGACAAAATTTGAAAGATAATTTACCTCTTTTAAAAACTTAATACACTAATTTAATTTACAGTCATTTTTTTTTAAAGCTAACTTGAAAATTTTTAATTTGAAATCTTTTTGAAGTTTGAGTAAAATTAAAAGAAAACTGAATTAGAATTAAGGAATCAATTTCACTTAAACAAACAAGTATTTTAGTCAAAAGATTCTTGGCATGGTACCAGTTCTGCAATGTTGAACCAGCCATTGGGGACTATAGGTGGAAAGATATATTTGATTATAATCTGATGAAAAGCATCTTTTTGTTTTTGGAGAAGGATTTGGTGCATTTGTACACTGTCAAATGCTATCAAATTAACTACAAATAATATCTCTATGTATATCTCTAAACCAGTTGTGTACTATTACATTAAAATACCAGTTTACACTTCAGAGATTTAACTTAACTTCAGTGCCTTATTGAGGGGTAAGGTAAAGTACTGGCTCAACTTACCCCACAGCAGAAAATGGTGTCATTTTTCCTGTTTAGTTCCTGAGAAGTTGTTCAAAGTCTTTGTTTAAAGTCTGTTTCCTCTTGACTAATGGTTTGACTAAATAGTTTCTGCTGTAAAAGCATTAAAATGTGTGAAATTGTTTACTCAAGGTTTTTTTTTCTAATTCAAACTGATTCCTACAATGTAACATGCAGTATGTGAAACGTCTCGGTTACGTCTGTAACCCTCATTCCCTGAAGGAGAGAACAGAGACGTTATGTCGACTGACATCATGGGGTCTCACTTCGGAGCCCCATCACCTCTGAGCTTAAGAAGAAAAGGCACATCCCCAAAGAAAGAAGGTCCTTCCTTAGGGGAATCTTCCAGGAAGGGGCAGTCACGAAGAGCATGAGGTTGGCAAACCAGGTTTGGGTGGGCCAATAGGGTGCAACCAACAGAACCTGCTCCTCGTCCTCCCTGTCTTGGAGGCATCCGTGTTGACAACCACGTGCCTCGACACACGGGGGCGGGGTTGGCTACGATGAAATAAGGTCTGTAAAATCCTGATTTTATCTCGGCTGGAGGGACAGGCTCCTTCACCAGGAGGACCGCAATCTCCGCACACAGGACAGAGACATCTGTGTCCGTATGGACAGATGTGAAAAGGACGCCACTGAACTTGGGTGGTTGCCTGGTGAATTGTATCGCGTGGCCGAGTCGTACTGTCCAGATCAATCAGCGAGACGGCGGCGCTAACCAGGCCCCCAGCCTGCGCAAAAGCAGGATCAACGGAGGAGTAACTGACGGACCTGCAGCCCGGCAGCCGAAAGGAGGAAGGTGACTCAACCCAGGAAGCGAAGCGTTCTGAAGTAATGCCGGGCTGCCAGGGAGTAGCACTTACCTTCTCCTCGCGATCCCGCAGTGGTGGCAATTTCATGCCAAAAGTATGAATCTGAGGAGGCAAAGCGGCACTTACAAAATAAATTTGGCACCAAAGACCCAGAGATAGAGGAAATTGCTCTTTTTGTGAAAGGGTGGGTACCTTGCCTGCAGCGAAAGTCATAACCCCCGGCCCTCCCCCGGGTGTGGGGGCGCAGATGTCGGAGTCCTCCGAAGAGCAATTCCTCCCATCTCTAGGTTGCCTGTGTCAGGGTCGCTTCGCCGTTTTGCAGGTAGACTTAGGAGGACCCTGGGACACGGGCTGCGCCGCTATTTTACAGCCAGCTTGACGTCCCTGCTGAGGGGCTCCCTCCTTCAGTGTTTCCGTGGGCGGAGCAGGTGTAGAGGCCACAGGGGGGCACCCTTGGTGACGGGCAGATGAAGGCCTGGCACATGACGGCTTGGTGGGATCACGCCGGGTCAAGATGTGTTTGATCACATCCGTCTGATTCTGTACTGCTGAGAACTGCTGGGCAAAGTCCTTGACAGTGTCAACGAAGAGGCCGAAGGGGAGAGCGAAGTTGGTCACCGTACGCAGTCCCTGCATCAACCCCGCATCAGGACTACCTGAGGCCATGGCATGCAGGGCAGAGGCAGCCTGGCCCGCAGACCATGGACGGTAGGTGTGGATGGTTCCGCCAGGTGGCGGCATTTTGCAGAAAAAGATGCACCGCAACTAGGCATGGGATGATAACCGGTTTCAAGGTTTACCGTGGTTTGAAAAAGTCACGGTTTCAAAACCGCAAACAAAAAAACTTATACCTTTCCTACGATATGTGCATTTTTTGTGTCGTCAAAGTGAAAGCGCAGGACTCCCTACTAGGTTGTGTGTGTGCGTACCTGCAGCGAAAACAATGCAGCCCCTTCCCCACCGGTTAGTGCTGGCAGGCGTGTCAGTGAGACTCAGCAGTAATTTAAGTTCAGGATGGCCGAAGGAGGTGAACCCCCACAACTTTTCCCCCCCGTCAAAAAAGACCAATTTTTTGGGTACCGCAAAAATTCTGACGGCCACGGCTTGGAACCGACATGCAAATCATGTTTAAAAAGAGTCGCTGCTAAAGAAGGCAATACATCAAATTAGGGATGCTCATATTAACCGGTTAACCGTTAACCGACGGAAAGAATTTTGACCGATTAATACAATCAGTTAAACGGTTTAAAAGGTCATTCTTTTTTTTCCCAGTAATTAATCAAAATACTTTAAAACGTTTGCTGGATGACTAAAATAAAATACACTTGCATTTTTGAGAGAGAAAAAAAAAAGATATCGTCTAGGCCTATAAGTCGCATTTTATTATTACATTCTGAAGCCGACGCGAAATGTTTACAAACTATAAACTATAGTATAGGCTATTTTAGTTTCCCCTCACTCTATAAAAAATTCTTCAATTTAACAATACTCAGGAAAGAACAAGGATGTAAAATATAAGAAGCTAGGCTATATAAAGGACAAGCCAAAATAAATTCATTAAGGCTAAAGTGAAACTGAAACTAATGTCGGGTCTCTCATTCGAAACAAATCCAAATGTTTCCGTATTTGAGATGTATTTGAATGCCAAAATATTATTTATTACATAAACCTGGTTTTGTACTTCACTTGCATTCCAGCATCTGCATAAAACAAATGGTTTGGCATAATATTACTTAAGTGTGTTGATAACGATTAAGCAGTGTGATTTTTTTCCATATGTTTGGCTGACTGTATTTTATTATGATAATGGAAAGGCTTTTTTCTTCTAACAGTGGAAACGACTCCTTCTAGTCATACAGATAATCGAAACTATAAACAGTTTGCGTTTGTTTGTGTACATTCACAATAAAAAACAAAACTTTGTGCTTTTGCAAAATAAAGAAAAAATAGGATGACGCCTTTTAGCCGTCTTCCTTTAACGCAGCACAAAAATGAACCAAAACTCTGCATACTATAGCTACTTGTTGCACAGTTTTTTCTTTCGTTTTATTTAGTAAAAATATTTATTGTATAGGCCTATTCATTCATTCTATATATAGCCTAGCTTTATGATGTTTTTCTCCGCTGGCAGAAGTGCTGCAAGTGCGTGATGTGATGCGTCCATGCGATTCCTCATGTTTTGTTGTTTGCTGCTTTTTGCACGAGTAAAATTAATCACTGGAAAACAAATTTTGGTATTTTTAACGAGCCACAGACACTTATCCTTTCTAAAATAATTAAATTCTATTTTAAAATAATCTTGTCGGTTAACGGTTAATAATCGGTTAAGGAGCGTCGGCTGTCGGTTAGGAAAAATAACCGAAATGAACATCCCTACATCAAATATGATTTCTCATCTAAGGGAGCACCATCCAGCACTCTTCGCTAAATTCAAGGTGAGTTGTTAACTTAAAGCTGTCTTGAAATGAACTTTTGCAAACATCTAAGTTACCGAGTCAGATAACACGGCTAATTAATAAACATTAGCTAACATCAACTAATTTCCTCTTGCACGTTACTTTACAGACTGGGGAATAGCAGACTATATGTACTAACGTTACGTTTCTGTGATTGAACAATAGTACAACAATTAAGTTAAGGTGAAATCTTTGCTTTTAAGCCTTCTGCCACGTTAACATCTTTTCAAAATCACGCCATTAAAAAAAAACAACAACACCAACTCGCTGGCTCTCACGTGTCTTTGAGTGTTCGTGAACTGATGAGACTGTGTGTGTGTGTGTGTGTGTGTGTGCGCGCGCGCAGTACACTCGCACTCTCTGCGTTAATATGCATCAACACTGAAATTAAAATTTATTTTAGAGCATTATTTTGATATTTTTAGCAGTACTATTTGTTTTTACACACAAAAAAATTAAATAATGTAATTAGTTGTTTTTGTTAAATCTAGTATATAACTAAATTACCACATCACATCTATTTTTAAAAGTACACTGATTAAAAGATTAAATGAACACCATGATACTGTGAAACCGTGATATTTTTATCCAAGGTTATCATACCATCAGAATCTTATACCGGCCCATGCCTAACCGCAACTGCCCCGCCATCGAGGGTAGAGAGGAGGGAATAGGGAAGCAAAAATCTGAGTGGCTTGGCATGCAAATTCCACTCGTCAGTGTTCATTGGCCTTTTCTTCTTAAGCTCAAAAGGCAATTGTGCTCCCAAGTGAGACCCCACGTCGAACGTGACTGACTGAGAGGGAACCTATTTTTGAGTATGTTTTAATCTTTTATAACTAAATTAACCAACTAAATATTTTACATAAAGGAACATAATCTCTTGACACAAAGGCTCCTAAGCAAAAAGTGTACCAGATTAACATGAGATGATTTAACATTGCAGATGCATTATTAACATTATCTTTCTGTTTTACTGCATTTGTAGTTTTTGTGCAGGTTTACCTGAATGAGCTTGTGCAAATCAAAGAGCCTTATCTGGAGATTGTGTCCTTTGGAAATCCTAAGACAAATGAGAGAAAAGGATAGGTAGACATTTAGTACAAGAGTGTACAGCATCCATGAGAGCAGTTAATGTTGCAGTGTTGGGGAAGACAGTATTTTAAGTCATCACCCTATTCGGATGATAATTGTTTCTCGTGTGGATGTCTGTAAAAATAAATGGTAACGCTTTAGATTACAACCCGCAAAGAACTACGTAAGTAAACTGAATTTACGGTGTATGTTTCTGTAATTATAGTGTACCTAAAAAGAACGTACATGTAGGTATACGGGAACAATATGTTACGTTTTGGTAATAGAGAGTAACAACCAGATATACAACCTGCAAAGAACTGCGTAAGTAAACTAAAGTTACGGTGAAGGTTTCGTATTTATATTGTACCTACGTGTAAGTATAAGTGAACAATAGGTTACGTTTGGGTAATAAGGGGGTAGCAAACAGATATACAAATAATTTATAATAGATTAATTTAAAAAACTTAACAGGTACCTATTCTGTTAAATCGTAAGTTTGGTGTATCTATACGTAAGCTTTTTAAAATTACTGGGAAATTATACTCTTGTTCCATGTAATTACAGGGTAAGTGTGCCCTCTGCGGGCTGTAAATTAAAGTGGCGATTGTTCCCCTCTGTTCAACGAAGTTACAGGGTACAATACATATAACAACGTGACGTAAAATGTGGTTCTACAAAATGTACATTTATTTACATTTTTACAGACACTAAATGTACAATACTGACATATTTACATCATCTAAACATTTAACGTTTACTTCATATGAAATTATAACATTTCATTCTGTTCTGTGTGATTTCTGTTGCCAGCTCGTTTCCAAGAATAGGTCTACATAATGTTATCATGACTACACGTTAAACCCTTAAAATAAATAATATTTCTGCAATCGTTTAATCATTCATGTAATATTAACTTCGTTTGCCGTGGTGGAACACAAAGGCGTTTTCTCTAACATGCTGTGACTAACAATAGAACCATAAAATACACCGAACACACATCATAATTACAAATTAAACCATTTTATTTGTGTGCTGTAACCCAGATCTTCAGAATCCATACGATTTGCGAGGACCAGAACCGAATTCAAGGCTTTGTCCGGCGATCTTCATCTCAATCTCTAGCAGCGAGTCCAGCAGCAACAGCCATAAACCCGTGCTAAAGTGCATTTTGCAACAGGAAAATCGGACGTTCATTGGCTCTCGCCTGCATTCCTCACAGATTACGACATGCCGTGTTTCTGGTGAGATGTGTTGGAATGACGCGCGGGCGCCTTCGAGGAGTGAATCAAGACAATAATCTGGATAATATTTTCAGCGATTAACAATTTAAATTCTGCTCTCATCCTACTGCACCTCAAACCTACTGTATTCCGCCAGAGAGGACTGCGGCTGCAAACGCATCGTTATTTGGATTACTTTTTTGTATGGCTGTTGACATTTTTGCAATAAATAAATGATTGTGATTGCACTTTCCTGTTTTTTTTTAATATTTTTATTACTGTTCAGTCATAGTTAACGTTAGGTTTAGAGGTAGAAGTGGGATTAGCGACTATAAAAAAATATTTTTACTTACTTACCCTGTAACTTCCTTGAACAAGGGGGAACAATCGCCACTTTAATTTACAGCCCGCAGAGGGCACACTTACCCTGTAACTACATGGAACAAGAGTATAATTTCCCAGTAATTTTAAAAAGCTTACGTATAGATACACCAAACTTACGATTTAATAGAATAGGTACCTGTTAAGTTTTTAAGTAATTCCATTATAAATTATTTGTATATCTGTTTGCTACCCCCTTATTACCCAAACGTAACATATTGCTCCCTTATACTTACACGTAGGTACAATATAAATGCGAAACATACACTGTAACTTCAGTTTACTAGCGCAGTTCTTTGCAGGTTGTATATCTGGTTGTTACCCCCGAATTACCAAAACGTAACATAGCCTATTGTTCTATTATACCTACACATACGTACTAATAGGTACACTATAATTACAGAAACGTACACCGTAAATTCAGTATACTTATGTAGTTCTTTGCAGGTTGAATATCTGGTTTGTTATCCCCTTATTACCCAAATATAACATATTGTTCCCTTATACCTACATGTACGTTCTTTATAGGTACACTATAATTACAGAAACATACACCGTAAATTCAGTTTACTTACGTAGTTCTTTGCGGGTTGTAATCTAAAGCGTTACCAAATAAATTTACATGGCCCCTCAGTGATAATATGGCAGATTTATTCACAGTGGAGAAGCGAGTTCTATGATCCTATGAACCTGGGAACGCTATGCTCATGTGGCCAGTCACATGATTGTCTGCTGTATATAAAATTAATTTTATTTACAAATGTATTCTTATTATTGTGTAAAATGTATTAAAAAAAATACTTAGAATGTAAAATGTATTCTTATTATTCGAAGTAAATTTTATAATATATAATCCTATTTATTATTTGGTTATTTAAATGTCCTGCTTAACAATTGAAAAATAGACATACTATAGTTGTATATAATTATGTGCAATATAGTTTTGCATGTAACTATATATAATACACATTTTAAAAATGTATTGCATACCTGCTGCTGCCATAACAAGGACCCATTTCTAATGTTTATGTGCTTTTCTTCTCTTTCTGCTCCCACACTCTGTGGTGGAGCAGTTATGAAATATTATTCTTGTAAATACTTTCCAGCATTTCAGTAATATATATGCATGCAATTTACAGCAAAGTGCAACAGTTACTGTACGGTTTTCGGCAGTGGTCAAAAAGGATTTAAACATTGAATTTTGAATCGATTTCTTCTTTTAAACTCAGAGATGTGGATTCAAACGACAAATGAATTACCACATGACCTTGGTGTTGGTCAGTAAGAGATAAACACTGACATTCTGGATTTGGCAACAATAAAATTACAGACTACCCCTTGTAAATGGTGAAAATAACTTACGTCCCCATGAAAAATAAAATACTGAACAGGGCTAATGTCTAATTGACCAGTTGACAAGCTGTCATAACAGGATCTCATTTATTTTCAACGTAATGTCTACTGACGGTTGTTACGTTTTCTTGCCATGGTTGTACTGTATGAAATCATATATAATGGTCCCAAAACAAATTTGGATATTGAATTTATACTGTCTGAATGCCACTGCATTGGAAACAAGTATAAAAAGTACAAAATGTGTGAATTCAGTCCATAATGGTGTAGAGATTCACATTTAATACAAGAGCAATGATCCACTAAAAACATAATACTGCCTTCATGCTCAATGATACAAAATTCATTACATTAATTAAAAATGTATCTGCTTTACACAACCATTTCAGTCATTAACATAATAAATAGATATGCATTAATACATAATCTGAAATTACCTGTATTCATTTAATCATATGGCTTTGGTTCATTTTAAGAGGATGCAAATTTACCTGTGATGGTCTTGAGTCTGGGTAAATGAAAGAGCTGAAGTTGAGTCTGATCTGGAGTTCAGAAAGCATCAACGGTGTCTGATATGCAGATATTTATTAGGGTTGGTAAAGGAAGGTGTCAAGCTGCTTCTTGGAAATGCACCACAAACACATTTCTTGACGTTAGGCAAACCACAGTGTGTGCATTTAGTGGTGTTTTAAATATTCTGATTTTGGGAACTTTGAATTGCACCACAATAGAATTGAAAATCCATATTCATTGAGTGTTTTTACAATGTCAAGTGCAATATGAGTGATGTATTGCATTTAATAATAACATAGATGGTTTAAAAGTGGTTGTTCTTATAACATTAAATAAGACAAGCTCTTAGCACTTAGCACCATGTGGTTAACACTTGACGAGTATGCTGAACTAGTCAAACAGTCAAAGTGCATGAGTATGAAAATAGCTATAGCTGTTGGAATGTCAGATACATTTAATTTAAAATGTTTGTTTTAAAGAATTCCAAATAAAGTTAAAACTAATCATTGTCATAATTTTTTTTTAGTTGATGCATAACTATAAATACCAAATGCCATACAGTTATCTGTTTTTAAATGTACCTTAGAGCAACAAAGATTAAATTTGGCATTAAATGTGAACATGAGAAGAAACCTTAGCATACTTCTTGTGGTGTGTGTTGTTTTGTCTGCTAGTTCCTTGAATCCCAGCATGATGTTTATCTACAGTATAGTGTCACTATACTGGTGGAAGTAGATATGACTGCTAGTTTGAGGCCTGAATAATAGTGACTTATGACCTTTCACTGTTGTGCTGTTTAGTAAGACACATCCATGGGTCAAATCAATTTATACTCCTTTTAAATCTCTTCTGTCTCTCTATGCATCTTTCATTGTCAGGTAAGAGCTGCTTCTCCTGTTTAAGTTTGAGGAGATGCAGGAGATTGTGAAGAACTTTACTGTGGTTCATACTAATGCTCAGGAACAAGAGTAAGATCACTGATCTGCCAGTATGTGTTGATATATGTGTGTTTGCTGAGGTTTTGCGTGGGTGTTTGAGGGAGAGAGAAAAAAAACGGTGAAAATTTAATAGCATTTAACACCCATTTGACACTTGTGAGTGGTTTAATGCTATCACTGACTGTTTACCACATTCCCAGGTCATAGTGTGATTAAGGTCAACTGCAGTGAAGCATCAAGAAAGACGAGCATACCAAGCACACTGAGACTGATAGTTCATGGTAAAGAACAACTATGGTTTTGAGATGTTTGTGTATTCTATGTGGGGTTTGCCTTTTAAAAGTGTGCCATTTCTTCTACTTGTTTTTCGGAGAAGACATTTCTGTCACTAACAAAGTGGATGGTGAGCAAAGGTGGTGGCCACGTTTTGGAGTAACACCTGGGTTTTGCAGATGGCTGTTTATTCTTTGGCGGCATGTCTTGTTTCTGTTGCCTATAGATTCTTTGTGAGGATACAGCATAATGCACTGCAAAACGTCCTAAGACAGGGGAAATGGTGAGGATGCACTGTTCCAGCAGTTTAAGACTGTATTTTTAAGTGTTATACATGCATTGTTTTAAATAAAGTATTTGATATTTTGTGATTATTGTGCCTGTTTTAATTGAATGTCAGTAGTACCTATGTAGAGTAAAAATAAAATAAATTTAAATGAATTCAATATAAAATTATAAAATCTACTGAAATCTATATTAAAATGAATGAATTACAGTAGTATGCTGATGAATTTGACTTTTTAAAATAGTATTTGGCTGTAAAACAGCTACAGTTTGCAACTGTAAAATTAAATACGGTTTGCTACTGTAAATTCTAACTCAAAATTCTAATTCAAAAACCCTTTGAAATGTCTAAGAGTGTAGTTAAACCATGGTTACTGTAGTAAAACCATGGTTCATTTTTGTAAGGGTGAGGGGGTTGCATCTTGCTCTGAATGACATCTCTCAGAACTTGTGTTTGCAACACAGACAAAAATAGGAGTGTTGCAAGACATTTTGGATATGTGAGATAAAATGCATAATAATAGGCCAGGGCTTTGTCAAATGTTAGAACTGGGGTTGTACCTACAACTAGAGGGCTAGTTGTAGATTCGCGGGACTCAACGGGACATGGGACTCAAGAAATGTGAACATTCAGGGAACGTTAGGTTTTGGTTCCCTATTGGTTAGCCAGGAAAGTTTTCTTAACGTAGATAGAACATTCCCTGTAGGTTAGGGGAACATTTTTGGGAACCTATCAGGAATGTTCCCGAAACATTCTGAGAACGTTCCTGGAACAAATAACACTGATTTTGTCCAAAATGTCTTACATGTCTACAGGATCTCCCGCCACAGTTTGAAGGTCATGTTGATACTGAAGAATTCTGGCAATCTGTTGACCATGAAATTATTTGCGGAGGCTTTTTACAAAGTAAGCTATAGATATGAAAAATTATTATGCAGCCATATTTAGAAGACTTTTCCAAAAGATCAGGCTGTCTGTCTACAGTGCCTTGTAATTATGCATGTGCATGCTTTTCTAGTGCCATGGATGGTTGTGTATATTTTTTTAACTGCCATAAAATGTATTAAGTGCAATAACAATAAAGAAAGCTTTTGTTTTGTTTTTTAACTACAAAGGTAACCGTGTGAATCCATTTAAAGTTTCACCTTCCTATTCAAAATGGGCACTTTGGATTGGGCCCCTCACCAGAGCCAGCAAAAAAGTACTCAACACTGAGTATGCCAAACTCACTGCAAAAAAGTCTGTTGCAGAACAGGTGGACATTGACATTACAGAAGCACGACTGTCAAGTGAACTAATGAACTTAAAGGTGAATTTTAACATTTTATATACATGTGATAGCTATGCACTTGAACTTTTAATCTTTTATTTGAACTTTTATTTATTTATTTATAGACATTCGGTATGTTGTTCTCGAAACAACTTCCAAATTTGGCTATTAACTAAATGCCAAAAACAAGGAAGATTATGGTAATCTATCCTGCTTTGTAATTAATCTGCATAGTAATTAATGGCTGTTGTTGCATCTGTGTTTACACAGGTTGATGCTTTGAGGAAACATGTAAAAGAATGTGGTGTGGATTCAAAGGGCTCCAAAATGGATCTTCTTCTCCGTTTGAGGGAGGAGATGAAAACAAGGAGCACTTATGACAAAGTGTTTC
>NC_066872.1:19173726-19244114 GCF_022985175.1 Labeo rohita
AGAGTATAGTTTTTATTAGTTTCTATTAGGAGGTTTGCGATGGTAACATAAGTCAGAAAAACCATTCGGTCCCGGAGTTGAGGCTATACGGTCTCTTTAGAATAACATTTTCTAATTTTTAATAGAAAAAAAAACTAACTGATGAGCTGCAACCAGTGCACAATCATGTTAGCCAATGAAATTATAATGAGTTACATTCCATTTTGTTGGCTAAAATTCATTCATTCAATTCGTCTTTTTAACAAGTGATTGCTATTGAATCATGGGAGTCGAACTGCGCTGGTGGTGCAAATTAGTCATTTGTTTGTAAATCAAACTGAGTACGCTGTTGTAGCATTACACCCACTAAGACAATTCAATATGTGCAACCTGAATTTTTAAAATAATATTTATTTTATGGTAACACTGCCATATGGGAAGCTCTAACACAGAGAAGCACTATAGATACATAAGAAAAAGGAGTAAAATGTAAGTGCATCTTTATTCTTGAATGGCAGTCTATTTGTCTGCTGCATTAGAGCAGGCACACTTTTTTTAGAGTGAACGAAAACTTTTAACGCGTATACATGTATATGTAATCTGACATCCTTTTTTTTTCTGCTACTGCTGCATGAACATATGCAATAAACATATAAGGTTCGAATTCTGGGTCTGGTCCTAATGACTTAAAAAAATTGTAATGCTTTATTGTAATAATTTAGGAAGAGGTTATTGTACACCCAGATCTATATCTGATATTTCATTATATGCACAATAATGTCTTTGTTTTGTATGACGTATATATGTAACACCACACACACATTTCTTTAACCTTGCATACACATGATACACTATCACATTTTTATAATTTAAATCCTTTATAATTTAAAGGATTTTTATGCTGCACCAATTAAGCAGCAACACGTCCCATATAATTTTAATGTATTTGTTAATTTGTAAGAATGACATCAATGCCGCTTATATACTGTCTCCCCCTTATATCTAGGTTACAGTAATCAGCTGATCCAGTCAGTATCCAGTCGGTATCCAGACCCTGATGCCTTGTCAAGTCACCTTTAAAACACTCTTCTATATGTTTATTTATTTATTTATTTTTTGTCCTGTAAATATATTTTTACACATTAAAACAAATTGTTTTATACATTACTAAAATACTTTTTTTTACAACATAGCTTAGGGTTAACATTAGAAAAACAACATCATTTTAAGTCCAGTCCTGCCTCCATGTGTTCTGGGGTCTTCAGGGAGGTGAATCTCCTGGTGGTGAATGGCCACCAACTCCTCAGCGTCTCAGTGGACAATGCGGTAGACAGTGGAACGAGGCATGTCAAACACTCTGGAGACCACTCTGTATGATGCACAACATGCCAGCCAGAAAAGAAACACCTTGTGTTATTTTTTGTAGAGTTGGGGTACTCGGACTTGTACTCGGACTCAGGCGACTCGGACTTGTCAAGGACTCGAGCCTTTCGGACTCTGAAAATATGCAGAGTCCATCCGAGTCCAGAGTTGATGGAAATGTACAGTTCGATGCATTACAATTACAAACAGTTGACTCGATACATTATCACGAAAGTGATATTTAGTATTGGCATGAGTTTTAAGTCTTGTCCAGTAGGCTACTTGAAAGCCGAGGGGTTTATGTGTGCACACACTCAAAGCGGCTCACAGAACACACCTCTCAGACAGTGTGCGAATGCCGAGTTCTCTTTCGCTTCCAACAGGTTCTGTTATTGCTACACATTTGCTCATCTTAGAGACTATTTATGTAAATGAAGTCCGTTTTGATTTAAGTAAACCTGAACAGTCGGGAGAAACACTGATGCTTCAAAATATTTGATATGTGCGTCAGATCTTAAAGCGACAGCAGCGTAAACTTGCAGCCGCAGACCGCATCATAAATATTAATCAAACAACAAAAGAAAATGAGAAGATCACTCACTTTTCCTGACTGAATCACTTATTAACTTTAATAAGAATCATGTTTAATGTATACAGTGAAGATTTTGCATTGTTTTATTGTAACATTTATTACTTCAAGAAATGTCTGTAGTCTATTTCTGTAATAGCCTTTAGATAGACCTATCTAAAAAATCTATTTTTAAAAAGATTCTGTTTGTCAAAAATATTATTTCATTTGTATTTTTGATTAATATGTTTATTTATCCATTTGTTTGTAAGTAATAGGCCTTGTAAGCCAGCCATTGATTGAGACGTAGGCGGGGGATCCATGTGCAACGTAACTTTATTATGGGCGAAGTCAAACAGGCGGAGGTCAATCAATAACAATCAGGAACAGAGCAGGTAATCCAATGCAGAAACGATAATCCAGGCAGAGGGTCAGTGGGCAGGCAGCAAGAATCGTAAGAGAATAAACAGTCCGATCGGCAATGGGTAGACAACAGATGTAAAGGAAAAACGCTCAGGATTGTTAGAATACACTAGCCAAAACTTTGCGGGGAAACGCCCGCGAAACGGGTCCATAAATGGCCGCCGGAGGGGTGCTCCGAATGACCTGGAAACGGAAGGAGGGGTCCCAGGCACGGGCTGATGGGAAATGTAGTTAGTAGTCCGGGGATGGCTCCCGCTGACGGCAACTAGAGGGAGCCACAGAGACCGCCGTGGTAACAGGCCTACTTGGAGTGTTTACTTGTCTTCAGTAAGCTTGAGAGTGTTTTACTTACATTAGTTGGCTAGTTTTTGCTGTATTAAAATTATTATTTTTTTAAACATGGTGGCAGTTTCTAGCTTTAAAGAAAAATAATTTTTCTAACATCTTTGCATCAATGGTTTTAATGGGTCCCAAACCACCTGTGCATGATTTTCTAATAATTCAATGGCACATAATCAATTTTTTTATATAATGTAATTTATTGTAATTAATGTAACTATAAATGCATTCAAAAATAAAACAGGTGTGAGTTTGCTGTGACTTATGGAAAGTATATGTAGGGCTTTATACACAGTGTGTGTCACTGTAAAGACTAGGTTTATCCCTCATAGCCTCATTTTCATCCAAGAAAAAAAGTCATAAAAACCCAAAACACACACAGCCACAATCAGAAATAAAAGAGGTGCATTTTCCAATAGGGTCTGGCTGCAGACATGCACCTGCACTCTTAGACGCCTGCACTTCCGCAAGTGACGTAATTTGCAGTCTATTTTATTTTTTACTTTATTTTATATATTTATTATTTTTTTTTATCTAATCTCTCAACATTTTACAACAGTAGCCAGGTGGTGAAGACAAGAAAAAAGAAACTAAATTACAATGTCACTCGCAATCGCCACCTGCACTCTCAGCTACCTGCGACGTCACACGCAATCCACACAAATGGTGTGTGTTGGCAGTGGAGACAAGAAGCTGTGGTGGTTAAATGATTAAAACTAATTTAGCATAATATACAGAGTCCTGCAAGTCATCTGTAGGAGATAAAAACAAGACCCGCAAATCCCTGGCCACAGAACAGCAGAATATGAACGAATATGAATATGAAGGCTATATAGTGTTTTCCTTCGCAAAACGTGGCATAATGTGGCATAACGGATTGAGATGATAAGGACTAAACTTAATATGTTCCTATTCATTATTAAAACAACTACACACAAGCAGGAATAAACGCAACGCCGTGTACATTCACGTTTTCCCATAAAGAATAATCTCTGCAGCTGTTTTATATCATTGTCTTTTGTTTATATTCATTTTCTATGAGAGGAAAACGTCTATTAACGAATTGCGTTCACGTCTGCTTGCCTGTACAGAGTTGGTCCTTTTATTATCACCTAATGCCTTTCTTATGGCGCGTTCATATCGGCTGGTATATCGTTTGACATCAGTAAGGTTTATATTGAATTTAGTCTTTATCATCTTTGTCTGTTTTGCCACATTAAGTGTTTGCTGGACAAGTATAAAAGTGAAAGTTTGCATATTCATGGTCATATGCTTGCCTTTAAGTACATTAATTAATAAACTATATTACAAATTTGATCATTTAATGGCACTTAATGTATCTTAATACATTAAGCCATATCAAGTGTTAATGGTTTTCTACGGGAGGAAAAAGCTTAACCAGAGACTTTGCGCATTGCGTTCATATTCTGCTGTTCTGTGGCCACGGATTTGCGGGTCTTGTCTTTATCTCCTACAGATGACTTGCAGGACCCTGTACGTTAAGCTATTAAATTAGTTATAATCGTTTAACGACCACAGCGTCTTGTCTCTATTGGCAACACGCACCATTTGTGTGGATTGCAAGTGATGTTGCAGGTAGCTGAGAGTGCAGGTGGCAATTACCAGTGACATTGTAATTTAGTTTCTTTTTTCTTGTCTTCACCACCTGGCTACTGTTGTAAAATGTTGAGAGATTCAATTAAAAATAAATAAATAAATAAATAAAATAAAGTAAAAACAAAATCAACGACAAGTGACGTCACTTCCGAAAGTGCAGTTGTCTGAGAGTGCAGGTGTCTGAGAGTGCAGGTGCATGTCTGCAGCCAGACCCTTCTCGCATTTTCTGCTCTTTAGGTCCCATTCACCAAGATACCTACTCCTTTATCCCCACCCTTGAATTTACACATTTACTATATCAATGAATAAAGGCAATACCCACCCTATAATTTAACACATTCTAAAACTTATGTCTTGTGACGTATTTCAGAGTGAAACAAGTCAGCCATAACTTCTGTTACATGACTTTAAGTTTGCTAAGCAGAGCATGGACACTTATGAGATGTTGTGAAATCAAAAATCTAAATGGCAAGAGCAACTAGAGGTTTGCTTTTCTTACATTTCAATTGACATTGACTTTTTGTAGTTGCAAAGTTTAAAAACAGCGATGCCCAAACTCAGTCCTGGTCCTTGGTTTAGCTCCAACTTGCCTCAACACACCTGCCAGGGGGTTTCTAGTAATGTGTGTTGGCAGTGTATGTAGAAATCTACCCTGTAATGATACAAATCCATGCAGTGGTTTTTAATTAATCTGTAAAAATAATATCCCCTTTTTCAAATCGAGCTTTTCAGTGTGCCGTACACTGATATCCCCTTTTTCAAATCGAGCTTTTCAGTGTGCCGTACACTGATATCCCCTTTTTCAAATCGAGCTTTTCAGTGTGCCATACACACTACACAGACACACCTGAACCAGCTAATCTAGCTCTTACTAGGCAAAGTAGAACCCCCCTGGCAGGTGTGTTGAGGCAAGTTGGAGCTAAACCAAGGACCAGGACTGAGTTTGGGAACCCCTGTTCTTAAACTTTGCAACTAGAAAAACGCAATGTCAATTGAAATGTAAGAAAAGCCAACCTCTAGTTGATCTTGCCATTTAGATAAGTGTCCATGCTCTGCTTAGCAAACTTAAAGTCATGTAACAGAAGTTATGGCTGACTTATGTCTTGTGACATATTTCAGAGTGAAACCAGTTTTAGAATATGATAAATTATAGGGCGGTTATTGCCTTTTATTCACTGATATAGTAAATGTGTAAATTCAAGGGTGGGGGTAAAGGAGTAGGTATCTTGGTGAATGGGACCTTAAGAGCAGAAAATGCACCACTTTTATTCTGGTTGTGGCTGTGTGTGTTTTGGATTGTGTATGACTTTTTTTCTTGGATGAAAATGAGGCTGTGAGGGATAAACCTAGTCTCTACAATGACACACACTGTGTATAAAGCCCTACATATACTTTCCATAAGTCACAGCAAACTCACACCTGTTTCATTTTTGAATGCATTTATAGTTACATTAATTACAATAAATTACATTATATAAAGAAAAATTGATTATGTGCCATTGAATTATTAGAAAATCATGCACAGGTGGTTTGGGACCCATTAAAACTATTAATGCAAAGATGTTAGAAAAATTATTTTTCTTTAAAGTTAGAAACTGCCACCATGTTTAAAAAATAATCATTTTAATACAGCAAAAACTAACAAATTAATGTAAGTAAAACACTCTCAAGCTTACTGAAGACAAGTAAACACTCTAAGTAGGCCTATTACTTACAAACAAACAGATAAATAAATATATTAATCAAAAATACAAATTAAATAATATTTTTTTAAAAATAGAATCTTTTTAAAAAGATTTTTTTTAGATAGGTCTATCTAAAGGCTATTACAGAAATTTTTACGCTGCTGTCGCTTTAAGATCTGATGCACAGATCAAATATTTTGACACATTAGTGTTTCTCCTGACTGTTCAGGTTTACTTAAATCAAAACTGACTTCATTTACATGAATAGTCTCTAAGACGAGCAAATGTGTAGCAATAACAGAACCTATTAGAAGTGAAAGAGAACTCAGCATCCGCACACTGTCTGAGATGCGCATTCTTTGAGTGCACTTTGAGTGTGTGTGCACATAAACCCATCGGCTTTCAAGTAGCCTACTGGACAAGACTTAAAACACATGCCAATACTGTATATCACTTTCGTGATAATGTATCAAGTCAACTGTTTGTAATTGTAACTGTTTTCTGTCAACTGTCTCTGGACTCGGCATATCCGAAAGGTTCAAGTTCGAGTCAAGCCAAGTAAAAATGCATCCGAGTCCGTGACAAGTTCGAGTCACCTAAAAATTGTACTCGAGAAATTGTACTTCAAGGAAAGAACAACTTACAAGTAACATGGAAACATAAGAAATTTAACCCCTCAGACTCATTACTACTTTAGACCCAATCTGTCAGTATGATACTCGTTAGTCCATTTCTTGTCTGACCACCCCGAGGTGATTCTAGGGGCCAGTCTAGGTCTGTGATTGTAGCCATGATCTTGCAGATCAACATCAAAGTCAGGAAGTTGTGAATGTCGTTTAGATGTGTTAACATCAGCATCAGCACAATGAGTACTACTCATGTCATGCTTGGTCCTGTCATGTGCATTTTGAGTGAAATTGTCACAATCAGCAACAGCGCCATTAGGCAGAGAAAAGCATGTCTCTTGATGTTGACCCGTACTCTCATGAGGTGCTGTTCGTAGTGCAAAGCAAATTTGTGGGATATAACGGTCCCAGGTGGTGTGTTTATCATCCATGTGTGCTTGAATTGCTCTCTTGAGAGTCCGGTTCATCCTCTCGGTGGCATTCGTATGTGGGTGATATGCCGTTGTGAGGCGATGTTCTGTTCCCAGGAGAGTCAGCACTCATTCGAATAGGTCACTCACAAAAGGGGAACCTCTGCCTGAAATGAGATAAGATGGGGCCCTGTGATGGGAAAACACTTCACTCAGCAATTTGCTTGCTGCGACTTGGGCAGTAGCTTCTCTCACTGCCACGATCTCGATCCACTTTGAAAAATAATCAACAAAAACCAAGATAAACATTGCCACAGGGAGTATGTGGCAAGGGGCCAACAAAATCCACCCCAGCGTACTCCCAAGGTTTCTGGGGCCGAATTGGGATCATTAGACCGGCAGGTTTTCTCTGATTTGGTTTTGTTAGTTGGCAAACCGTGCAAGAGGTTACATATTTCTTCACCTCAGATGCCATTTTAGGCCAGAAAAAGTTTAGTTAGTTGGGCCAAGGTCTTGGTTATCCCTAGGTGACCTGCAGTTGGACGATCATGGTAATACCTCAGCAAGGTACCTCTGAGAGACGTAGGAGCATACAGCTTTAAACAAAGGGTGGATGCCACAAGCAAGTTTAGGATCGTTAAAGTACAACAGGCCATCGTGAATGGAATACTGAGAGCAATCCTCCCCATCGCTATTCCGTTGGAGTGCCGCCTTCATTTTACAGAGAAGATCCCCTGTGATTGGATCATCAAGTTGTAATTGTCTGACATGAGATCGATCCGTGAGAGTTACTGAAGATAGTGTACGAAGACCGAGACCACAAATCACAGCATAGTCATGAAGGAGATCCATTGGTAGGACATCATCTGTTACAGATTTCTTGACAATGCATCAGGCACTTTATTTCGAGATCCCGGCTTGTGGACAACATTGAAATCGAAGTCCTGAAGGTGGAGTGACCAACGAGCAAGGTGGCTGGTGGGGTTGGGATGGGACATCAACCACTTGAGCCCACTGTGGTCAGTGAAGATTGTGACATGGAGACCCTTGATGGAGCCTAAAGTGCTCAAGGGCCCAAATGATGGCCAGACATTCTGTCTCGGGTGTGGAATAAGGTTTCTCTGATTTATGCAGGGCCCGACTAGCGTACGCCACAGCAACCTCTCTGCCATGCAGATCTTTTTGCATCAGTGCGGCTCCTAGTCCCGCATCATGGGCGTCGGCATGAATGAAGAAAGGTAGAGTGAATTCAGGAAAACTTGGTACGGGAGCTGAAGTTAATTTTTGTTTCAGAAGATCCATGGCGTCTTGGCAGGCACTGTCCCACACAAAAGGAGTATAATTTTTAGTGAGTGTGAACAGTCGTTCAGCGTGGCATGCATAGTCCTGTATAAACCAGTGGAAAAAGCCTGAAAACTGCCCAAAAACTGCCTCACTTGCTTCACATTGACAGGGGTTTTGAAGGTGCAGAGTCTTGATGACGCCACATCCAGCTTCATCTGCCAGAATCCTGTAGAAGCGTCCAACTTGCTAAACCATTTTGCCCCTGCAAATTGTGACATGATTTCCTCTCGAGTGGGTAACTTAAAGTGCTCTCTCTTGATGGCTCTATCAGATCCCTTGGATCCAGGCAGATCCAGAGCTGGCCATTTTTCTTTTCCACTGTATGCAACGAGCTCACCCAATCTGTTGGCTCTTCAGTTTTTGCTACCACTCCCAATTTTTCCATGCGAAGAAGTTCCTCTTGAAGCTTTCCTCTTAAAGCAAGGGGAACCTTTCGACAAGCATGAATGACTGGTGCCACTTGGTGGTCAATGTAAATTTTATGTTTCCCTGGGAGGCATCCCAGGCCCTCAAAAATGTCTCTGAATTTGTCGAGGAGTTGATCATTGTCTGTGTCCTTATGCACATTAGCCACAAAGACTTTCTTTACTAAGTCTAGTCGCTCACATGTTTTTAAGCCCAAAATTGGCTGCACTTCTTTGCCTATAACCAGCATCTGTATTTTGTGGTGCTTCCTCTTGTATAGGACATTTACTGTGCAGCTGCCTTTTACCGGCACCTCTTCTCTTGTATAGCCTGTGACTTTTATTTTGACTTTGTGTAGTTTTGGTTTCTGTCTGAGAGTTTTGTATTCTTTCTCTGATATCAGGTTCACTTGGGCACCTGTGTCCAGTTTAAATGGCACAATTGTACCACTAACTGTTAATGGTACAATCCATTCTTCTTTACAGATGCTGCTGACATTTATTGCATCCATGAAAATTGCCTCTGTGTTTTCTTCCACAGTGTGTACTTTAGTTCCAGTACTTTTTGTTTTGCAGCATTTTGCATAGTGATTGCGCTTGCCACACTTATTGCAAGTTTTTCCAAATGCTGGACACATTCTGAATTCGTGGCGTCTGCCGCACTTTCCACATTCATATTTATTTGATTCTGATTGGGTCTTTCCTTGTTTATTTTTACTTTGTGGTGGCTTTATGTTTTTGAGGGCGTGCACTGTTTTATCCTGTTTGTTTAGTTCCTTTGCCTGCACGCAAATAGTCTCTGCCGCTCTGCATATGTTTACTGCTTTTTCTAGCGTAAGATCTTGCTTTCGCAGCAGTCTCTCTCATACTGTATTGTCAGGAATGCCACACACTTATCAGAGATTTGCGCAGATCGCCAAAGTCACAGGTTTTACTCAAAGTGTGAAGCTCCGCTAAATACTGATCAAAGCTTTCGCCCCCTTTTTGATTGCAAGAGAAGAATTTGTACTTTTCATACATGACATTCAGTTTCGGTACAAAGTACTCTTCAAATCGGTCCATGACATTTTGTAGTTTAAACTCATCCACTGGTATTTGGAAACTATTGTAAATGTCAAGCGCGTCCTCGCCAATAACATGCAGCGTCATCTCCTCCTACCCCGCTTGCATCCAGGTAGATGGTGAAACGTTATTTAAATCTCTTCCAATTTTCTGCTAAATTTCCAGTCAGTTGCATACCAGATGGGTCTGAAACTTAGCGATCTTTGTGTTTTCTTTTCTTCCACGTTTCTGTTGTGTATATTTGTTGTTTGGTCACTTGTAGCTTGCTGCTTTCTTTTTCTCTCTTGCAAGTTTGGGTTTAATCCCCTCTCTCATCTCTTTGGACTTACTTTTTATTTAATCCAAATGAGAGAACCACTTTTGACACCATGTTTTGCTTACTATTTACAGACAGACCCGAACACAGTCAATCCTTTGTCGTCTCAACATCTTTATTTTACCTTTTGACCTCTGCCTCCGAACACACCCCCTTAAAGCCCCCATGCATAACAACACAAGTTATACCAAAAAAAGTTTGACAACTGTGTCAGACTGGTTAAGTAACATTACCCACAGTCTACTTTTAAGTACGTTTGACGTACGTTGTGATTATGGAATCTTTCCGTAATTATCTGAAATGTCTGCTAGCAAATGTTACGCTAGCATAGCATATCTGTTTATAATGATGCTATGCACGGAACGTCTTCAATGCTTTCTTTCATATTTTGCTGTATATCCTATGTTTTTATTAATATTTTGAGTGTATTTTACTGTTCATATTTGTGTGTTTTTCAAAATAAATCAACTGAATTCATTTCAGGTCTGTATTCATCTTTCATAGCTGTTGGAACAGCCTTTACATTAGTTTGAGGACCTTTGTTTGAGGACATTAGTTTGAGGCAAGTGAGGACATAAAATAGGTTAAACTATTGCATGTCCACCCATAGAAAATAAATAATTATACAAAATTACCAACTGATTACCAGCACACAACTATTGATCCATAACGTTGCCATGAAGTCGCCGTTAGCCTACTAACTGGTAACGTCACAAAGTTACATCGTGGCGACATGTGTCTTTCACTTTTCCGGTTGCCACGACATTATGTCGCCACGGCGAAACTTTGGTCACCAGATTATGTTGCAGTTACGTAACAGTTATGCATTTTTGTTAGCTGGGTATGTAAAATAAAAATATGCTAGCCTATTTAAAAATAGTGACGTTATTAACAACATTTACTTTAAATGCCGAAAGGCATTTATTTAAATCAACACCTGCACAGACATTGTGCATCTCTCATTCAGTCCAAAGTTTCCATAGCCTATTTGCGATTTACCTGCTAAAATATTTTTGTAAAGAAGGCTTCTTCATTAGGGTCAATGTGCAAGTAAAATAACAGTCAGCAAATATACAAGTGATGATAGCTTTAGCCTACAGGCTACTATACAACATGCACATTTAATTAAGCGTAATAACTTTTGTGAGCGCGCGAGGCGCCAGGGTCTTCACTTGAATTCCTTTCCTCGGCAGCGGAAACAACTTAATACTCATTTACAGTCATACAGATAAGAGCAGGACATCAATCCAAATTGGGAAAAAAAGTATTTTTATTTGTGTAAAATCAAAATGAGTGCAAAATTAATCCCTTTGAAAAATATAGAAAACAACAGAATGCACTGCTTTCGTCTCCTAGAACATCTTTCTGGTGTATGCCACAAACATGAACCATAACACAACTGACACATCTACTTTTAACAGTCTACATTAAGATTATTTGACGTTAAATGCATTATATACATTACTTTGGAATAAATCACAGCATGTTTCACCCAAAATCCTGCCGCTTCCACGGCGCCAGGCACCGCAAAAGATAAATATATTTTATCTTTTTGTGAGCGGTAGCCGAGTCGGCTTTAACCAATCAGTGAACAGATTATTAACAACCAATCATAGAACATTTAACTGAACTTACAACGGACAGTTGAAAATGGAGGAGAAGATTGTTTTTTTTTATGCTCTTAATGCAATTCTTTAAAAACAATTCCACTTGTGCCAGATGGAAAGAAAAAATAATAATGACAATAATTAACAACAAGATGACACAAACACAAATTTCCATTACATTTTATTTAGTTTTTGTAAATACAAATGTGACCTTGACAATTGTAACTATGGCAACATCTGCCCCGAGACCGTGTAGCGAACACCGCCTCAACTGCACAAAACGCTTCCACTACAAGTGAAGGCCGCAGCCGCACGGCAATTTCACCACTCGCCGCGTCCCGTGTGCAAGGGCCTTTGTGTGAAACTGCGGAAGAACTGACAGCTGCATGGTTTGATCTTTGGCTGACAAATCAACAGAAAGGGGTGTTTTGTTCCCGCCTTCGTGTAGAAATCGAATATTCAAGCTGTTTATTCATTTTTCCACCCCTGAACAAAAAAAACGAAAAATAAAGCTAAATTCTTGTTTTTTGTTCTTCTGGAAAAAATGAAAAAGGAGCCATTTTCTCATGTTTCTTCTTTCAATATTAAAAAAAACCGAATGGATGAATGATAGACGGATTGAGATTGACCTCTCTGTCTTTAATCACATTGATCTCTCTAAATGGAAGCAGAAACACACAGTGTATATCCTGATTGGTGCTTCCTTCTGCCCAGTCCAGGATGAATTTTTGCATAGAGAGTTTTTCCAATGCCCCAACTCCCTTGGTCAGCACAATCTTCTCCTCGTTGTTTTTTTGTAAGTTCAGTAAATATATCATTGCATTTGATTGGTTTCTCTTGTTTTTTGTTTTTTTTCTTGAAGATATCATCAATCTTCAGAATCTCGTGTTCCTGATTAACGTCTTTCATATCTCCCTCTGTGATGAACAGTTCTGTGTAAACAGCCTTGAGATCGGTGTCATTTTCTTTGTTGCCCTGTTGTTCCATGCACAGACAGTGATTGATATTTACCCCAGATCTGTTGCAAATTACCTCCAACAGGGAAAGTTGTGTTCGTATAGCCCTCAGTCTGAGCTGTGTGAGAGAGAAACAGAGAATTACTCACTGGGAAACATTTATCACACAAGCACATCAGCAGAGCAAAGAGGTTTCAGTCAAACAATTACACTTGTAAATATTTAATCACGTTACTGTCACAGTGAATTAAATGTTACCTTGCTTATGTTAATTTTCCAACTGTTCAGCCAGATCATTTTGGTTCATCTTTTTCAGAATGTCCACCATGATCTTCACAGCTTCTTCTGGTCCAAAACACACAACCATCTTATCCACTGCGTTGAATATATCTCCTTTTCCATTTCAGATTTTGGTATATGCTTATGATATGCATTCATTAAGCGCTAATGAAACTCCTTCAGTTCAGCTTCTACCAACTCCTTCAGTGAGTTCACGAGCAGTTTTTAACAGATGCCATTGTCCTTCACCAACTCACAGCTGCAGGTCAAGAAAAAGAAAAGATGTGAAGTACTTTCACTCTTAAATCACAACGTGAATCATCAGAAAGTTGTTTAAACAAATCTGTTAAAATTGCTTTGAGTTGTTAGCTAAAAAAAATTTTGTAAAATGTTGTCTCAATGTTGTCTGATACTGCAGGTGTAGAATCAGTACAGTCCCTGTACCCAAGAAATTAAAAATTACAGGACTTAATGACTACAGACCGGTTGCTTTAGCATCTGTGGTCATGAAGTCATTCGAGAGACTGGTGTTGGCCTACTTGAAGGACACCCTTGCTGCACCGCCTGCAGTTTGCTTACAGAGCAAACAGGTCTGTGGTTGATGCAGTCAATATGGGATTGCACTACATTCTTCAACATCTGGACAAACCAGGGACCTATGCAAGAATCTGCTTTCAACACCATCATTCCAGATATCCTTCAGAATAAACTGTCACAGCTCTCTGTACCCACCTCCATCTGTCAGTGGATCACCAGCTTCCTGACAGATAGGCAGCAGCTAGTGAGGCTGGGAAAACTCACGTCCAGCACCCGCACCATCAGCACTGGAGCTCCCCAGGGCTGCGTTCTCTCCCCACTGCTCTTCTCCCTCTATACAAATGACTGCACCTCTAAAGACCCCTCTGTCAAACTTCTGAAGTTTGCAGATGACACTACAGTCATCTGTCTCATCCAGGATGGCGACAAATCTGCTTACAGACAGGAGGTTGAGCAGCTGTCTCTCTGGTGCAACTGTAGAGATGACAGTGGACTTAAGGAGAAACCCCCCTGCACTCACCCCTCTCACCATCATGAATAGCACTGTGGCTGCAGTGGACTCATTCAAGTTCCTAGGAACTAACATCTCCCAGGACCTGAAGTGGGACATTCACATTGTACTTTCTTCATCAACTGAAAAAGTTCAATCTACCACAGGCACTGATGACACAGTTTTACTCAGCTGTTATCGAGTCAGTTCTGTGCTCTTCTAAAACTGTCTGGTTTGGGGCAGCCAGCAAATCGGATATAAGAAGACTGCAATGGACTGTTAGGACAGCAGAAAGGATCATTGGTGTGCACCTGCCCAACCTTCAGGACTTGTACTCCAGAACATCTAGGCATAAAAACAGTGTTTTTCCCAAATGCCATCTCCAGCTTAAACAGCTAAAACATGAATCATTATCTGTGTTCTACAATTCATTTCTGTATTTCTTTCTCCATTTCTAATTATTGTCTCTTTTTGTAGTATTATTATGTAAATACACATGCACATCTCTTATTTGTACAGCTGTATATAGAGTAAATAATGCACAAATCTGTACATAAATCTTCTGTTCCAGATTCATACACATTATTTATTTTAAGTTTTTATTTTATTTAAATGTTTTCTCTGTTCTCATGTCAGATATGTATGTATGCATGTATGTACCAGGAGCACCTTAAAAAAACAACAAATTCCTTGTATGCTTGCGCACACTTGGCGAATAAAGTTAATTCTGATTCTGATACATGACACTTAAAAATGTCTATAGCTCAGTATCTCATAAAATAGTATTATTTACTTACCATGCATATTGATGTTTTTATTATAGTTAACTGTCTTGAGCAGAATTTCTGAACCTTATTTCAATTGTGCATTTTTATAGGACTCGGGAGAGAGAACTTAAACCTGTTAATTTCCCGTTTCAATCAGTCATATTCGATGTTACATCGACTGACATCATGGGGTCTCACTTGGGAGCCCCAATCACCTCTAAGCTTAGAAAAAAAGGCCAATGAGAATTGGTGAGTGGAATTTCATTGCGAAGCCACTCCTCTGTACGTACAGGCATATAAGATGGCGGCATGTATCCACTCATTCAGGTTTGTGCTGAGGAGCCAAGACACATCCAGACATTCAGAGCAGTTCAAGATTGTAACATGAAGGACGTAGCATCTCCATTACCTCCTTCAGGGAACAAGGGTTACATACATAGCCAAAACATTCCCTTTCAGTGAGTCACATTTGACGTTACATCGACTGATGTCATGGGGTCCCTTTGGAAAACACCACAACCGAACTGTGTTACATAATTGAGGTTGCAAATGCTGGCAGGCAAGCGTGTCAGAACAAATGAAACTCAATACATAACCTTCCCAATGCCCTGTAAGCCAGATAAACGAGCCTACCAGGGGTGCCACAAAGCAACCCTTGGGGGGGTGGAGCACAATGACAGAATGTGAGGTCATGGAAAAAATAAGGAAATAAGGGAAACACTGTGGAGAAAAACAGGGAAAACTGAGACATAAATGCTCAATTCAGAGGGAAAAATGATAGCTACTACCAGAGACAGTAACAGATTACTCTGTCTAATCTGAAACTCCGGGGCAATGGAGGACCCTATGTTCGCAGAGGGGTATCAACTGGGAATAAGCACACGTATTAAAGCCAGTCTCTGGTGATGACCGTGAGTTTCAGACTTAAGGCAGTCAATGCCACCAAAGGATTCTCAACAAAATATTAAAAATGAGCATTTTATGATTATATTTATTTGTCCAATTACATTTGAGCCCCTGAAAATGGGGGACTGTTTATAAAAAATGGTTATAATTCCTAAGCATTTTATGTTATATGTTTGTTCAACCCCTTAAATTAAAGCTTAAAGTCTGCACTTCAATTTCATCTTGATTGTTTCATTTTAAATCTATTCTAGTGGCATACTGTCACAGAGTCACCAGCCACGCCAGCCTCAGCCTACACATGCTCACAGTCACCTGATTATTGACAGAGATGGGCATAAATACATAGAAATGTATTTAAAATAAAAATACAAAATACTGAGTGGAAAAATGTATTTAAATACAAATACAAAATACTGTGTAAAAAAAAATATTTAAATACAAATACAGTATTTTGTATTTTTAAAATACACAAAATACATGTGAAATTGGCCATCAAGTGCAGGCATCCCTATTAGGCTGAAATATATCTGGACATATTCTGAATGCAAAACAAAAACTTTTAGATGTGTACTACTGATTAGAAATGATCTTCCCTTCCCCTGCCCTGTAGGAAAAACAAAACTATTTTTTTTCCCAAACATCTTTTATTACGTTTTATCACCATCATGACTTCAACTCAGTAACAAGAACTCAATAACACAAAGTCAATTATATAACTGATGGTGTACTCCTCAAGATGGTGTACCTGTGTTTCAGACATCCTTCTATTCAATACCCTTTAGCACTACCAGCTTTTCAAAAAGATTGGGTTTCAGGCGTCGTCTGTGTGGCCTATTGATTAAGCCTGCAAATGAAAACAAGCGTTCTACAGGAGCTGAAGAGGGGATGATTGTGTTAAACCTCACAAAAAGTTGTCTAATAAATGGATACTGGTCCAAGACTCTGATCTTCTAGAAACTGCAATGTCTCCAGTTCAGCTTTGCTGTGTGTAGACTTGCCAGAGACCTCAACATCTTCAGTAAAGACAAAAAAAGTCTTCCACTTCACCATCAGCAGTTGTTGAACTTGACCCGCTCTCCATGACAAGCCCAAGGTCTGCTGCTGACTGGATCATTAGTTCATGGACTCGTTTTTTTCCCCCTGACAATTGCTGGGGTAGCCAGCGCATTTTGAAGTATGGATGGGTTACACTTGCCAGGATTGCCTCATTGACTTCTGGTTTAAGTTGTAGAAAGCTGCTGAATCTGCTTCTGAAACCATCCATAATGGCTTGCAAAAGGTGAGAACAGTATCTGAAATTGGAGGAACGTAAAGCTTCAAGTTTAGATTCCACAGCAAACAGGGTGGGAAGAAGCTCAGCATAATAGCAGGATGACTGGCCCTGTAATCGATCAATGGCGACTGCAATGGGCTTCAAGATTTTCGTGTACTCCTCCAGGTAATCTAGTTCAGCATCCCTGAAGGAAGGTAGGTTCAATTTCAACATGATATCTCCAAGTTTTCCTCTTTGAGAGTTCAACTGGTTGAGACTGTCATAGAGAGAGTTCCAACGTGTGGGACATGGTGTGATCAGCCTGCAGTTTAACACCTCAGAGAGCTTCTCGGCACTCTTTGGTCTGCCTGATGCATTCCATAATGCAGAACATTTACCCATTGTGGCATTGTTGAGACGAGAGAGACTAGGATACTCTGGAACTAATGAATCAATGTGTACAAAAGACAGATCCTCATTACCATCTTCCTCATCTTGCTCTTCTATAGTGATGCTAAACTCTTTAAAGGCCTTTACAAAATTAGACCTGTTGTCTGTCACTGTGGCCACAATGCACTCATGTGACAGCCCAAATTCAGAGTGGATTTCATTCAACACTTTAGCAATTCAGTTATATGTGTGTGGACTTGGAAAATGTCTGCCAAGCCAATGTCACAGACTGGCGTTCCAATGTGTCTTTATGAACCCAGTGAGCTGTGACTCCTATGAAACTAGACACACTAGTGGACCAGATGTCAGCCGTGGTGCAAAGATGTTTGGTTGTTTTCAACAAGTCTTTTACACTACTAATTTTTGAATCAAATTCACAATCAATTCTTCTGCACAGTGTTCTCCTTGACATCACAGATGAGTGTGGGCTAAGTCCCTGAATCAAATCAATAAATTCCTTCTGCTCAACTGTTGAGAGTGGATGCATACCTTAAACAACATAGGAAATAATCAGCTCATCTAATCTTCTTTGTTGCACCACTGAGGATCCTGAAAACAACTTGGTCTGCTTGTATTTGGTGTTGGCTGGTTTTCCTTTCTTTGCTCCTATGACATCCTTCTTATGTTGTTCATAGTCCTGGAGAGCTTCAGGGTGCATCCTCTTTAAACGAACTTTGAAATTTGTTGTTGCAGATAAAGAACCAGATATGATGTTTTTCTTTTTTGTGCACAATTTACATTCGGCTTGAACTTGGCCCAGTTCAGTTTGTTTTACAATCTCAAAGTATTTGCCATCCAATATTGCTGACCTAACCCGCCCAGTTGAATTAGTTGATGGAATTTCTGGTGAATCATCATCATCCTCTTCAGCCAGGTAAACACTGTAAAATGGATGGGAGACTGTTTATTAATATCATGCATGAACTTAAGTGAAACATACACATTTTAAATAGAACAACTCACAGAAATGTTATAGGACAAGAACAAAAAACCTAATCTTGTAAATATAATTGGCTAAGCTAATAATAAATAGTCATAGCGAATGAAGAAACTACATAGGACTACTGACTTTTAATTCCTTACCTCATCTCTGCTCTCTCTGTCATTCTGTCACCATAATCTCCCTCTCTCTTTCTTTCTTTCTTTAGTGCTTGCTTCCTTGCTGGTAATCACAAATAAACTTATGTAGTGAAAAATAGCTGCCATTTATATACTTACTTCTGACCAGGTTACAATGCAGGCTAAAAAAATCATACTGTATTTAAAACTGTGGTAACCTTTTCTGCTATTGGGCAAAGAACAGGGATGGGCAATATGACCAAAATATTATTTTTACTTCACAACAACTTTTAAAACCACATCAAAAACTAACTGAATTTCTTTTTTTTTGTACAATACTATTTAAGCATAGCAACTTTTATATTTCATGTAAAGTTTGCTTCTATATACAGTTAAAATTAGAAAGTTCATTAAAAAAAAATTTAATTATTATTATTATTATTATCTTTTTGAAGAATAAATCTAAAAGCTGAAGAGTTGTGCATCATGCATCAGTGTCATAACAAATGCACACAATCACTACATTAAAGTGATGGTGACAGACAGTGATTAACCTTCTTTTTGTCTCTACATCAATCATTTGCATAGATGGGGGAACATAATCACAATTCGGAAATGTTACATGGCATGGAAATGGCATTTTCATTAAGCACCATGTTTGTAAAATGCTTAAAATTATAAAGTAATGGTCCATGTTTCATACATTCGTTAATTAAAAGAAAATGTTTAATGAATTAAAAAAAAAAAAATAAAAAATACAATTTAGTGTTACACAGATTAATGTTTTTTTTTTCTAAAATCACAAGTTACAAATTCAAATACTACATTTAACAGGATTATTTGATTATTTTGGTGTGGAGAACAATTACCGAGTTGCCCCGCCGATTTACAGAATTATATTTTTTTGTGCGCACAAAAAAAAAAAAAAAAAAACTTTACCTGGCAACGTGCAAGTATAAATATGAATCTCCTTTCGCGCTAGTTGATAGATTAAAAAAAACTGATTGGCTAACAGGCAGCTAACACTATTTTTCTCCTACACCTGTCGGTGCTTTTTTATTCTTTCATGTTTACTTAAGGCAAATCTGAATGATGCACCATTTTAACTTTAATCAACAAGGAATTGATCATGATGACACCCTTACCTTAATGCAGAAAACTGAGAAAAGTCGCTGATCCAATGCTGACTCTGCTGCAGGCAGCTCACGTGCATGAGTGTTAAGGTTGGGGGAGGGGTGTGTCTGAACTAAATCAGCACCCTGATAAAGAGGTTAATTGGCACAAAGTATTTTATGTATTTTGAAAATACAAAATACTCATCTTAAATGTATTTAAATACAAATTACATTAGATTTTTTTCCAAAGGCTTTACAATACAAAATACAAAACAGTATTTTGTATTTCAAATATGTATTTTAAATACATTTATCTAAAATACTGCCCGTCCCTGATTATTGACAACTGCATCAACTTACCTGCACCTACATATACTCACCTCATTCCCTCTCGTTGGCTGGTCTCAAGGTTGCACACGGACTTCTAGTTCGGACTTACCTGTTCCTCTGTGAATGCCATTTAAGACTTATGTTTCAAGCTTTTGAACTTTACGTTGAATGCCTTTGTTCCTTTTTGAAGATTGGGAAGCTCCTTTCAGTTGTGAATCCAATAAAGAAGCTTCTATTGAACATACCGTTGTCTGTCTTTTCACCAGCTGTAACACATACAGAGCCGAAATAATGACAATTGTGTCAGTGTCCAACAGAGGTTGCGTTAACTGAAAATTCTCCATCATTGACAGAATCTTTTTTTGTCAGTGACGGAAAAATTTGAAGGCCGTCCGTTATTTTAATGGATTACAATGAGGGTGATCTATTGTAAAATTGTAGCTGCAATCCCACCCCTGTCCAGTTGGTGGTGAGTGCACTCCAATGTAGCAGGCAGAGAACTGGATCCAGAACAAAAACGGACTGTGACAAATGTTTTCCTATGTGTTTTATTACGCACAGACGAGTACACAGAAGCTACAACGACCTATTACGCCAAATTAAAGAACACCAAAAAAGTATTTATTGCTTGGATTTCCAATAAAAAGGACAGAATTTGAAATCTGACACTTTGTTTTATATCAAAAGTAACACAAAGCCTAGCCTATTGTTATTTTTTGGAAGGAAGACGCACTATGTACTGTTTATTCATGAACTGAAAACAGCATAGACCAAAAGATTGATAGTGATTTAAGAATGGATTTTGGTTCATTAAAATGAAAATCTATTAAATCTTTTTTTTTTTTTTTTTTTTTTTTTTTTTTTTTTACCCAGCCCTAGTGTATTTTGTTGTTTTTAAACACTGCAACTGCGCTGTCGTCCTGTAGGTTCATAATTAAAAATGAAAACGTGAACAAAAATAAAAGCAATTAAATGTTTTATTCTAATAGAAATATAAAAATTAGAATGATGGGTAATAATAGATTATGACAGAATTTTTACGGCTCTGTCCGTCAAAATGACAGACAATGTTAAAGTCTAGGCAACCTCTGGTGTCCAAATATATATGGACCTGACCGTATATTGTTATATGTTATAGAGCTCATCATATATACACAGTATTACATTAAAACTTTCTGCAGACGCATGAAGCTGTTGAGTGATAGTTTAATCTGCCTCAAAGAGTAAAGAGCACAAAATAAAAAAATATGGTTTGAGAATCACAGATTCACTAATAAACAGTAAAATGAGAAACAATGATTTCACACCATGGGTCAACAATATCACCTTTACATGCTTCACTGACAAAGAAACTCTCATCTGTTACGACAGAATCATCAAAATGAAATCATCAAAAGCACAGCTTTAAAGTCCTAAGAGCTCAAAGTGCAATTCTATGGAGCAGACTGAAATGTTTTCCACATTATTTTTAAATGCTGGTATGCTTATTGGACTACAGTATTTTGCCCGTCTCTGTTCACATATATTTTGTTATTTTTGCATTTTGCGTATTTTGCAACCATAGCCACAATAACCCACAATATGCAAGAAAGGTCATAATTATTCAAGATGGTGCCGGTGTGCATGGCTGCTCGTCTGCTCTTTAATGTGTTTGTTTTGTTTTTAATTTCTCTTTTAACTCAAAATGTTTTTACATTGATTGTTTATGACCGTCAAACACTCCTTAATATCAGAGACTCTACTGAGGTTTAATCAAACGCTGATTTGAGACTTCCATACTCAAATAATAACCCACCCCCTCCCTTCTTGACGTCTGTCCCAGCCTGTTAAAGCTGAATGCAGGGGATACTTTTTCTGAGTCCTTTTTCTGAACTTGTGCACAGAAATTGTTCTTTTTTGAACCGCCCTAGACTTTGTGGCAGGGGTGGTGGACTTGCATTGGTGTTCAAAAGTAACTTTTGTTGTAGAGCTCGAAAAACTGAATCTTTTTCAAGTTTTGAAGTACTTTTATTTCAGTTAAATGAACATCAACTAAGGATCGCTGTGGTTTATCATCCTGCAAAAACAAATAAGGACTTTTTTAAAGAATTTTCAAACTTCTTAGGTGACGTTGTTCTTAAATATGATAGACTTTTGATTGTGGGAGATTTCAATATTCATGTTTGTTGTGAGTCAAACCCCCCGGCCAAGGATTTTATTAGTTTGGTTGACTCTTGATTTTAAATGTTGTTGCATGGTATGTCAATCCGTTCAAATCCTTGAACTAAGTTTTTTCTGATCATATGCCTGTTACAATTACTTGCTTGCTTCCTAATGACGTTGCAAAGATTAAGAGGTTACCACAGGAGACTCTTTTTTTTTTTTTTTTTTTTTTTTTTTTTTTAGCTCTTTATCATCTCATGTTGTTAAACTCAATCTGTAATGACATTTTAAATTCTGTGGCTCTTTGAGAAAAAAATTACAAAAACTGAAATCTCAACCTTGGTTAAATAGCACCACTCAAGAGCTTAGACATGCATGTCGTGAGCTGAACGGAAGTGGATAAGACATAAATTACAAGTATCTCTTGAAATACTACGAGAGTCATTAATCAGGTATTAAAATCTGTTAAAGCTGCTAAATATCAATATTTTTCAGATATTATAGCTAAAAACTGTCACAAACCCTTTTTACTATTTTGGATTCTGTTGTAAATCCAGCTACTAATGTCTGTTTAAATGCTTCTGCAGTATGTGATAGTTTTCTTAATTTTTTTTACAGAAAAAAAATAGTTGACATAAGACAGCATATTATACCATCAAATAGTGACTGGACTGTCTCCTCTCTTTGTACATCTACCTTAAATGAATTCAAGCAATTTCTTTAAACTCCTTTAAGGATGTTATTATGCAGTTAAAACCTACTACATGTTCACAAGACATCATTCCCACACGGTTCTTGCTTCAGGTTTTCGATGTTGTTGGGCCAAGTATTTTGGCTATAATAAACAAGTCTCTACTTACAGCAACTGTTCCAAAATACTTTGTTAAACCCCTGCTTAAAAAATCAAATCTTGATAGTGTCTTATCAAATTACAGACACATTTCAGATGTATCTTTTCTTTCAAAAGCTTTAGAAAAGGCTGTTTTACTACAACTGCAGAATTTCCTAGAGTCAAATAACATTTTTGAAAAATTTCAATCTGGGTTTAGGAAACATCATAGCACTGAGACTGCACTTTTAAAAGTGTTAAATTATATTTTATTATCTGTTGATTCGGGGGAATCTGTGATACTTTTACTATTAGATTTAAGTGCTGCGTTTGATCAATCAAACAATCCTTATATCACGCTTTGAAAAATGTGTGGGCCTTACAGGTTGTGCTCTTGACTGGTTTAAGTCCTATCTTAAAGACAGAATGTTTTCTGTTTATCTTTATGTTTTTTTTTTTCTCTTCATCCAGCCCCTGTTCTGTTCTCATGATATATACTTCCTCTGGGGTCCATCCTTACCAAGCATGGGGTATTATTTTTATGATGACGACACCCAAATCAATTTGTGCTTGAGGAAAAATGATAAAAGAGGCTTGGGATCACTGAATACATGTTTATCTGATATTAAGTCTTGGTTTTCTTCAAATTTTTTACATTTAAATGAGGGCAAAACAGAGGCCATTGTGTTTGGGTCTTCAGGAGCCCCGATTGTGATTTGAGACATCTGGATTCCTGCAAAAAAAAAAAACTGTCTGTGAGAAATCTGGGTGTTACCTTTGATTCTGCACTCAAGTTCGATAACAGATAAACAGATAAATTCCGAAGTTTATGAGGTGCCACGTAGGATTTAAATCAAACTTTGCTTATCAATACATACATAAAACACGTGCATATACACCTAGAAATTACTTGCGTATACACGTATACTATTGGAGGTTCAAAATATATATATGAATTACACGTGCACACTAATATGAAATCCATACCAATACATCTTTTATTAGTAATGAATACATATACACTTGTGAGTAACTTGTATATACATATAAACTTAACGCATGTATACGCTAATAGACATTCCCTTATACATATAAACTTGATCCATGCATATACACCTACAACAACACGCACATACAGTGGGTACGGAAAGTATTCAGACCCCCTTAAATTTTTCACTCTTTGTTATATTGCAGCCATTTGCTAAAATCATTTTCAAATCAAGTTCATTTTATTTTCCTCATTAATGTACACACAGCACCCCATATTGACAGAAAAACACAGAATTGTTGACATTTTTGCAGATTTATTAAAAAAGAAAAACTGAAATATCACATAGTCCTAAGTATTCAGACCCTTTGCTCAGTATTTAGTAGAAGCACCCTTTTGATCTAATACAGCCATGAGTCTTTTTGGGAAAGATGCAACAAGTTTTTCACACCTGGATTTGGGGATGCTCTGCCATTCCTCCTTGCAGATCCTTTCTAGTTCTGTCAGGTTGGATGGTAAACATTGGTGGACAGCCATTTTTAGGTCTCTCCAGAGATGCTCAATTGGGTTTAAGTCAGGGCTCTGGCTGGGCCATTCAAGAACAGTCACGGAGTTGTTGTGAAGCCACTCCTTCGTTATTTTAGCTGTGTGCTTAGGGTCATTGTCTTGTTGGAAGGTAAACCTTCAGCCCAGTCTGAGGTCCTGAGCACTCTGGAGAAAGTTTTCGTCCAGGATATCCCTGTACTTGGCCGCATTCATCTTTCCCTCAATTGCAAAGAGTCGTCCTGTCCCTGCAGCTGAAAAACACCCCCACAGCATGATGCTGCCACCGCCATGCTTCACTGTGGGGACTGTATTGGACAGGTGATGAGCAGTGCCTGGTTTTCTCCACACATACTGCTTAGAATTAAGGCCAAAAAGTTCTATCTTGGTCTCATCAGACCAGAGAATCTTATTTCTCACCATCTTGGAGTTCTTCAGGTGTTTTTTTTAGCAAACTCCATGCGGGCTTTCATGTGTCTTGCACTGAGGAGAGGCCACTTTGCCCTAAAGCCCTGACTGGTGGAGGGCTGCAGTGATGGCTGACTTTCTACAACTTTCTCCCATCTCCTGACTGCATCTCTGGAGCTCAGCCACAGTGATCTTTGGGTTCTTCTTTACCTCTCTCACCAAGGCTCTTCTCCCCTGATAGCTCAGTTTGGCCAGACAGCCAGCTCTAGGAAGGGTCCTGGTCGTTCCAAACGTCTTCCATTTAAGGATTATGGAGGCCACTGTGCTCTTAGGAACCTTAAGTGAAGCAGAATTTTTTTTGTAACCTTGGCCAGATCTGTGCCTTGCCACAATTCTGTCTCTGAGCTCTTCAGGCAGTTCCTTTGACCTCATGATTCTCATTTGCTCTGACATGCACTGTGAGCTGTAAGGTCTTATATAGACAGGTGTGTCGCTTTCCTAATCAAGTCCAATCAGTATAATCAAACACAGCTGGACTCAAATGAAGGTGTAGAACCATCTCAAGGATGATCAGAAGAAATGGACAGCACCTGAGTTAAATATATGAGTGTCACAGCAAAGGGTCTGAATACCTAGGACCATGTGATATTTCAGTTTTTCTTTTTTAATAAATCTGCAAAAATGTCAACAATTCTGTGTTTTTCTGTCAATATGGGGTGCTGTGTGTACATTAATAAGGGAAAAAAATGAACTTAAATGATTTTAGCAAATGGCTGCAATATAACAAAGAGTGAAAAATTTAAGGGGGTCTGAATGCTTTCCGTACCCACTGTATACATATAAACTCGCTGGATGTAGACACACCTGTACATACTCGCATACACATATAAACTTGATCTATGCATATACACCTAAAAACACTCTCACATATATATAAACTCGTTGCGTGCATATACACCCATAAAACACTCACGCAAACAAACAAAATAAATTTCAGGTAAGACGCATGCTTGAGTTGTGTATATACAGATATGCAATTAATACCCCGCGTTTAGAGTGCAGCTCCCCAATGCGTGCAAATTAGGCTACATAACAAATCTAGGATGTTATTAGTATGTAGGCTATAATAGGTTGTGTAGTTGTCTATAGTTCTGTCAGGCGGGGTGTGACTTGATTCTGGGCCGTTAGGCGGGGCGTGACTTGATTCTGGGCCGTCAGGCGGGGCGTGACTTGACTCTGGGCTGTCAGGCGGGGCGTGACTTGACTCTGGGCTGTCAGGCGGGGCGTGGCTTGACTCTGGGCTGTCAGGCGGAGCGTGGCTTGACTCTGAGCCGTCAGGCGGGGCGTGGCTTGACTCTGGGCCGTCAGGCGGGGTGTGGCTTGACCCTGGGCGACCAGCCGGGACATGACTTGACTCAGAAACAACAGCAATAACTTGACTTGGCTCAATAAGTGCTGCTGTGACTTGACCTGACACGTGAAGTCCAGCGGTGATTTGACTTGGCCTATGAGGATCAACGGTGACTTGACCTGGTTCGTGGTGACTGGCTGAGGCCTGACTTGGCTTGTGAACATCAACTGAGACTTTACTAGGCTCATGGAGATCTACAGTGACTTGACTTGGCTCGTGAAGATCAGCTGTGGCTTGACTTGACTCGGCAGGATCCGTTCTGACTTTGCTTGACACAAGAACCTCAGTCTTGACCGTACTTAGCTCAGGAACAGCAGTTTTGACATTACTTGAATCAGGAACGGCCGCAGCTTTAAATCGGTTTGACTCAGGAACCGTAGCTTGAACTTTGCTTGACTCAGGAACCACGGCTGTAACTTTGCTTGACTTAGGAACCACGGCTGTGACTTTTCTTGACTCAGGAACCGCTTCAGGAAGGGCGGCCATGATGGGTGCCGACTCAGGAGCAGAAAACATGAAGTGAACAGGCTGTGGCTTGACTGAGATGGCCTGAGCAGGCTGTGGCTTGGCGGACGTGGCATTAGCTGGCACTGGCTTGGCTGACGAGGCTTTAGCAGGCTGTGGCTTGGCTGACGTGGCGTTAGCTGGCACTGGCTTGGCTGACGGGGCTTTAGCAGGCTGTGGTTTGGCTGGCGTGGTGGCCATCTTGTGCAGTGGCTCTGGCGTGGCAGCCATCTTGAGCAGTGGCTCTGGCGTGGCCGCCATCTTGACAGTGCTTGGCTCAGGAAAGACGGCGGTAACTTGACTAGAGACAGGAGCAACAGCTGTAATTTGACTTGACACAGGAACCACAGCTCTGACTTGACGCAGGAACAGTAGCTGTAATCTTGCTTGACTCTGGAAACTCAGCCGCAGCTTGACTGAACTCAGAAAACACCGCTGCAACTTGACTGGACTCGGAAATTTGACTTAACTCAGGAAACGCAGCTGCAACTTGGCTTGACTTGGAAACTTGACTTGACTCAGGAAATGCAGCTGAAACTTTATATGGCTCTGGTATGGCAGCTGTGACGTGACGGAGCTCTGTTTTCGCCGCCATCTTGTGAACGGGCTCCGCCGTCGCCGCCATCTTGTGAGCGCGTGCCGGCGCCGCCGCCACCTTGTGAACGGGCACCGCAGTCGCCGCCATTTTGTGCACGGGCTCTGTTGTCGCCGCCCTGGTATGAACGTGCTCCGGTGCGGCCGCCATTTTGTAAACGGGCGCCGCTGTCGCCACCATTACACGACCGATCCAGGCGGCCAGCGGTCCTGTGGCATCGCGCTCCTCATCCGCGACACCCACGGTAAATGAAGAGCCCACACACAGTAACGCAAAGTCCAGAAAAGCAGCCAGAGATGAGCGCGGGCCCTCGCATCTCAGCCTCGCCTTTAAAGGCTCATTTATGCCATCACAGAAAATCTCTAGAATGATACAGTCCGGGAGGGTGGAGTGATTAGCAATGGCCAGAAACTCACGGATGTGTTGTTCTAGTGTGCGTGGTCCCTGTTTTATCCTGAAAAGTGTTCTGTCTGTGTCCATATCTGTTGACTGTCCGGGGGGTGAAGCTGCTGGATCCTGTGGTGACGGAGTATTCTGTAACGGGGAGTGAGAGGCGAGAGGCGAGCGGATCCACTTGCGAGCTTTTATTGATAGGACGAGACAAAGACATGGTCGTACAGGCAGGGTCAAAGCAACAGCAAACAGGAATATCAAAGGCAAGACGTAGAGAATAATCCAAGAAACCGAGCTAGAGTCCAAAAGGCAGGCAGCAAACAGTAAAAAACGGGAGAGCCAGGCGAGGGAACTAAACACTGGGAACTAGGAACTCGGGAACAAGGAAACTAGGGAACGCTAACAATAGAAACACAACAACACTAACAATACTCCTTGGTTTGCAAGGGGAAAGACCGGAGCTTTTATAGCGCTGCTGATTGGTCACAGGAGTCGACGCAATCAGCGCGATGGGTGATGGAAGTAGTAGTCCGGGGTGCAAAGTAACAGTCTGAGTATAGTGACAGGGTGAGAGCGACATCTGGCGGTGGGCGGACCGCAGGACACCGACCAGATTCGTAAAAAACACACTTCAACTTCAATTTCCTAATCCTGGTTCATTCTTGTTTGTCTGCTCATTGACCTGTATACACCCTCTCCTTTAATTAGCCAATCACTGTAGTCATGGGTCCTGATTTATAATGCCTGCATTGATGTACAATAATCCGAGAGACTTTAGAGCTGCCTGATGATTGTAAGGTGTGTGCGTATTCGTGAGCAATGTCAGTTTGTTTTTCTTGGTTTCTTTGTTTGTGTATTTTTGACTGTGTAATCGTAGTATAGTTCATTTTTAATCAACAGTTTGTCATTCTGTTCTTGTTTAGATACCACACACCCCTATATTCACAAGATATATGTCTTGCTCATTTGTGCTCCACCTGCTTCAATGCTGGACTCAAGCCAGACATTTCCTAAACCCATGTCCTTTACAGGATGGACCAAGAGTAAAACACAATGAGAGGAATTGCTGCTTTTCATATGTTGAAAAATATGTGACAATATATTTCCTAATATCATAGTGTATTTAATTATATATTCAGTAATACATTTCATAGCATATAGATGTACATGTGATAGATGGTACAATATGTGTATACATATATTGAACATATTTACTCATGCAGTATATACACATGTATATGGAAATATATTTTTTTTAAATATTTCTAATATTACTATAAATCTTATAATTATTTACATTGCATATATTTCAAATATAGATAGTCAACAATAGCACAAGCTCACCTGCTAGTACTAATGTATTAAGCAAAGAGACTATCATTGTACTGAAGAGTGCACAGCTGTTACTTTTTAAATAAAGTAACAAATAGTTGTAATGATGTTTGGCAAATCGTCAGTCTAACCACAGGCTATATTCTGCAGCACAATGATATCCGCAAAAACTCAGAAACCTTACATTCAACAAAATAATAGAACATTAAACACCAAAAGATCTCCCCTATATTAACACTAAGCAAAAATAAATAAATAAATAAATAAAAATAATATTTTCAACATTTATTTTCTTTTAACGAGCAAGCAAATCAGAAGCAAAAGCAATGTATGCTGAGAAAAAAAATCTAGAAATCATTCCATAAATGTGTGTGTATCTATGCGTGAACATACATTCATATTTATATTTATCCAACACACCTGAACAAGATCATCAAGGTCTTTAGGATCACTAAAAAGTTACAGGCAGGTGAATATGATCAAGGTTGGAGTGAAACTCTGCAGGAAAATGGATCTTGTGGGTCAGAGTTGGGAACCCCTGCCATACATGGTCAATGCATATATTGCAGTATACTGAAAAATATAAGCACTAGTTTCCCATATATAGAAGTGTATAATATATCACATTATATTTTGCAATATAGTCCCATACATTTTTGTTTTGTAAAGGATGATAAATATCTTAAGAAATCATATAAATAAATGAAAAGAAAAGAAGCCATATGGGTAAAAGGGGCTTGAAAAAAAATCTATAAATTAAAGAAAGGGTTTAAGAACCCATCACTGCACCAGTTTCCACCTTAACCCACAGCACTATATGTGCATAAAGCCCCTATTGGAGGAAGAAGAGGAACTGAGGGCTCCACACCTTACTGTGAATAGAAGCCTAAACCACAAAACAGGAATTAGATATGTGCTGACAGCTGAGGTGTTAGTCATACAATAGCCTTTAGCTGCACAGCACACATCTAATTTGTTTTCTGTGGTACAGGATTGTATTTATGGTACGGTGTTGTACAGAAAATGACGAAGGAAGTGATGGCAACATTGATCAAGAGCTAGCTTGCATGGACTGGACATGATCTGACAGTCAATCCTGCCAAAGCTAGTGAAATTGATAGCATATGTAAGAGTCTTCCCTTCTCTTTATATCCCAAAAATGTTCAGATCCTAAATAGTAACACATGGTATGCACAACTAACAGGACCTATATTAGGACTTTAGGTGATTATGTAATCAAAGCTGATATATTTAAAGAGTACAAGAGAATGACAAGATGACTGGCAAGGGGAACAGCTGATAACCCTAATAAAATCCCAAACTTCATAGATTATTTGTTCACATAATGGCAAAGGATGCAGGATTGTTATATAGGAAACTGCAAAGGATGTTACAGAAGTCTGTATTATCTAAACATGATATTTCACATGCTGCCAGTGCAGAACAGGTCTAAAAGATTCTCCCTCAGCTTTAGAAAGATGCGGGAGGAAGATTCAAAATTACCTACAAGACAAGAACATGCAGTGCTGTTCATAGACACCTGTTTAAACACCCTTGGTGCGGTCCTTATTTGTGAACCACATTCATGTTCCTTATAGTCAAATGTGACTGGACACTAAGATCTTTTTGTTCAATAATATTTTTTCTTTTAAATATTTTTTCATTTACGTTTTGTAAATTTAGATTATTTTATAGTACTAATTAATATTTATGCAATAATTATGATCAGTTTTTCATATTGTAAACCAGGGGTGGGGAAACTTGATCCTGGAGGGCCGGTGTTCCTGCAGAGTTCAGCTCCAACCCTGAAAAAAAAATACCAACCTGTGTTTTGAAGACCTTGATTAGCTTGTTCAGGTGTGTTTGATTAGGATTGGAGCTAAACTCTGCAGGGACACCGGCCCTCCAGGATCAAGGTTCCCCACCCCTGTTGTAAATAGTACTTTATTTTTTCCTTCAATTTTTTTTTTTTTTTTTTTCAAAAATTTTACAATTATTTTTCAATTAATGCAGTATTTTAGATAAAAATAGGAACTTTGCCTTTGAAATCCAATTTTTTTTTAAATTGACTTAAAATGTCTTGGCATATGATACGCAATGGGTAGGATTAAGGGTGTGGGGTAGATACATATAATATGCATGCGAAAACAGCTCAGGTTACATATGTAACCATGGTTCCCTGAGAAAGGAACGAGACACTGCGTCCTCTAGAGGTCGCTACAAGGCCGCTATGGATAAAGCCTCATGTGACCGGTGTCCTGAAGCATACATCTAAACAAGATAATAACATTGGCCGGCGACAGCCTATGACGTCACTACCGGCGTGACCAAGGTATAAAGGGGCGCCGGGAGAACACGTCATCCGCTTCTTTGTCTGAAGCTTGCATCCAAAGCATGGCAAGGATTCCAGAGGACGCAGTGTCTCGTTCCCTTCTCAGGTAACCATGGTTACATACATAACCTGAGACAATCCCTTTTGAGGGAACATCGAACTGCATCCTCTAGAGGTTGCTATGGGGAACATTACACCCACGCTGCCATGCTGAGGGGAGTGCATGCCAAGCACAAGGTAAGCACTAAGTACCAACTCTACCAATCTAAGAGTTGCCCCAAGGATGCCTAGACGGCTGTCAGTGACATTACCCCCTTGGCCAAAGGCCTGAGCTGCATACACCAAAGACTTACCTGTTAGGGGTCAGATATCCTGGACCCAGGGTAGAGCTCAATGGCTTGGAATCAGAAGAAGAAATTCTTTTAAGGGGATACGGCCAAGCACCTAGGATAGTAACTAGGCCCTGGCCTGTCACCCAGGGGCTACTGCCAGCTCTGCATGAGCTTGCTCAAGGAACTGTCTCAACAGATCCTTGGTAGCAACACCCTGTTTAAGTCGGTATTACTTAGAGATACATCTGTAGAGCAGGGCCCAAGGGAACCGGGGCCTGAGCCAACTCAAAGAATGGGAACGACGTCGAGGGCGTAACCCATACCATACAGGTTTTTAGAAAAGAACACAAGATGCCTAATGTGTGTCCTTACCACAACGTGGATTTTTTGAAAGTGCACAGAGACTAGCGTGCACACTTCAGATTTAGAATGATTCTGCATGTACAGAGCGCTTATCACGGAGCTCTGGGCAGCGGAGAGTTTAACCCTCAAGATGAGGGGAAATTCTGAATGACCCTCTGAAGTGGGGAAGCATAGCTGAGTTCACCATGAAACATGAAGACCATCACCACAATCAGTTGACAGATCGAGTTGTTCTGACATTAGCAGGGGGGTGCTCAGAGGTCCTACCCTGTAGCAGTCAAAAACATACAAGGACAGGTCCTCATAGCACCATCACAGCTCCTGCACAGGTCCAACATAAGAGGCTGCAATGCAAGTGCAGGAGACTCCTGGATAACCCTGGTAGACAGAAAGGATGGTGGCTTCTGTAAGCATCAAGGAGGCTCACAAGCCAACACTTGAGCATGGAGAGAAAGGGCTCTCAAAGTGCATATAATGTGATTATCCACATCCTATAGTTCATTAGGAAATTACTGAAACGGAAAGAATACCCCGTCAGGTTCTTTCCATGAACTGCCCTATGAACTGTGCATCGTGGGCAAAAGGTAGAAAATTACACTACGACCGCAACACGCAGCATGTACTCCGCTCCCACGAGAGCTAAGCATGCTCCGCCCACGCACTAGATTCCTCAGAAATCAAGTGAGAATGGAGCCGCTGCTGCGAATGTGTCGTTATTCCCACAATGAGCGCAAGCCATCTCACCGCACGTTCAATTCATGCATATTCCTCATGAGAACAAGCAATGAAATCTATGAGTGCATTCAACTCCCTCGAGAGCTGGACGTGCTTGCTCTTTACCACACACACAATGCTTGAGCTGCGTGAAACAGCAAGTATCAGAATATGCTTATCCCTTGTGAGAAACAAGCAATGAATGCTACGAGAACATTTAACTCCCTCGAGAGCCGAATATGCTTGCTCTTCACCACACACACACACACACAACACGCGAGAAAACAGCAGGTACAACACACGTGTGAAAACAGCAGGTATCATAGTATGCTTATCTCCCATGAAAAACAAGCAATGAATGCCATGTTAATTGCGAGTATCAGAGCATGGTTAAGCAATTAATACTGCAACTGCATTCAACTCCCTCGAGAGCCGAACACGCTTGCTCTTCATCACACACACAACACGCAAACCGCATGAAAACTGCGGGTATCAGAGCAAAGCCTCCACGGAGAACATGCACTCCTAGTCATGCTTAGCTTCTGCTAACATAAACAAACGGGCAGTGAAGATGAAGAAGAGGATGACGTGTTCTCTTGGCACCCCTTTATACTGTGGTCTCGCTGGTAGTGATGTCATAGGCTGTCACTGGCCATTGTTATTATCGTGTTTAGATGTATGCTTCACACCGAGGTGTTCCCCATAGCGACTTCTAGAGGATGCAGTTCGATGTTCCCTCGAAAGGGAACCACTTTTTTTTGTCTCTCACCCAAAGGGAATCTGTATTTTTATTTTTTGTATTATTGTAAAGCAATATTATATAGGTGCAGATCCACAAATTACAGATGGCAAACCATGCAGGACAATAATGGAAAGCTCTTCCACTGTTAGAACCTGTTAACACTGGACCCAGCCAAAATGTTACTATATACCAGGAATGACCCCTATATGAAGTCTTTTCTTTGTGATTCACAATCTTTAAGTCCATATAATTTGTGCTGTCATTGATTAAAAAAAAAAAAAGTTTGCTTACAGTAGTACTTGAAATACTATAAAAAGACTACAAGACTACAGTAAGCAGTTTTACCCACCGCATGTCTGCTTTGGTGGAACAACTGGTGAAGCGAGTGTGCTTCTCTGGCAGTGACCCAGGTTTGAATCCAGTTTGTGGTGTTTCCTACAATCAATGGACCTCATTCATGAAACTTGCTTAAAATATATGAGTAAATTCTGAGTAATTTGCGGGTAAAACAGACCTTCCCGAAAACTCTCTTCTGGATTCACAAACCCTTCATTAATGTATGATTTGATAGTTAACGTGTGTTAATGAATTACAGTCTTTCATAAAGAGGGCGCTCATGCATACTCATTCACAACTAGCATAATCTCTGCCTATACATTACAGTTATGCAAATACATTTCTTTCATACCAACATTTTGAAAATACAAACATTTTCATGATTTTGAAAGTTTAAAAAGTTTAAAAAAGCCCCAAAACAGCTTTACGAACAGTTTACATAAAAATTAATTCTGCTTGTGTTTCAAGAATGAGGCCCAGTGTTCATATGTCTGTTCCCAATGTGTCTCTGATGTTCTCTAGATTAGTGATTTAGTTATGCTTGGAGTGTTAGTAAAATGCAATTTTTTAAGCTGTGCTGTTATTTATAAAAATTAATTAATTTCTTGCATTAGAAGTATACAATAATGATGCAATTAGCACACTTCAAGTTTACTTGGAATACCATTGCAATGCGTTTTACAGTCACTAAAAGTAAAGTATAGTATGACCTCAGTTTGCTAATAGTATTGTAATAGTATAGTAGTGTTTGTTAAACACTCTTTCAGTGTAGCTGAAATGCAATTGTAATGTCACCAAAATAAGACAATTTGAAAACAACTTAAAAAAAATGCTGAAATTTTTGAAAAAAATGATTTTGATGATTTATTGTGAGATTAATACTAAGAGTTTTAAAAATATACCGCTTGCTTGTGAAAATTGTACTGAACCAAAAAAAAAAAAAAAGTAATTTATAGTGTGCCACAAATACATTTAGTTACACTAAAGTACATACGAATTGTGCGCAAGTATACTAATTTTTTTCACTAGGAATATATTAAATTCTTAATGGTTTCACTTTCAGTTGGCTTTTCCAGTAAACACATGTAACATGGGGTTGTTTGGGTTTTGTTCACATTCTTGTTTTCATGTCTTTTATTTTGTATTTTGATTCATGCTCTTTGTGTCTTTCTTCTCTTGCCCTCTTGTATTCCTGCCATTGGTTCCTTAGTTCAATGTGTCATGTTCTCATTGGCTGTTCTAGTCATGTGTCTGTGCTCATTGGTTTGTTTGTGTCATGTGACCCTCACTGTTTGGTATATATAGCCCTCATATTGCCATTGTCTCATGTTGTGTATTAATGTTGGAAATCTGCTGTTGGTGAGTCTGCTTATCCCAAGTCAAGTCTGTTTGTGTCTAATCTGTTCATGCCAAGTCAATTCTGTTTTAGTAAGTCAAGTCAAGTCAAGTCAGCACTGCTTGTTCATCTTCTTCAACTTGCCTCCAGTAGATCACTTTGTTACAATACAATATGAGGCTTCAAAACAAATAACTGTCAACAGGTCTTTCATTTTCACTTTTCTATTCTTGTAAATAGGAGATTTTATATGAATTGGCTTAAGCTGAGCTCACACTACAGGATTTTTAAAATCCTAACCGATTATGAAATTTGGTTGCAGCGCACACATAAGGAGTCTTTGCACATTGTCTTCCCTGAAATCTTAAACATGCACACACTACAAGATAAGAAAATTGTGGCTTATCACACACTACAAGATATTAAGATTATCATGCCAGAGAGAGTGCCTCACGTGATCTCACGCAACAGGTGTTTCATGTCAGCAACTAATGTTTGCAAATGTTAGTTAGCATGCTAGCAGCTTTATATACTCACTATGTTGAAAACTGAGACGATTTCACTCCAGAGCTTTCCTTGCTCCATGCAGTTGTGGTATGTTTTTGACATATTATACTGACAGTGTTACTACAAAAACATAAGAAGCAGTTTCCTCCATCTCCACTATCCAATGGACCTTACAGCAGCTGTTTTGTGGTCGCGCATTACTGTTGTGAAAGTACTGACGTAATCATAACTGTGATCATCACTATTTTAAATTCTGAATATCATACATATACATATATGCATAACACTACCTTAAGAGGTTTCAGCATGATCGTAGCTAATGAAATTCTTAACAATTTAATTTGTTTTATCATGCTTTTCATTTGTTTTGTTTTTTTTTGTATCCAGCCTAAACATATCTACACAGCAAAATGCTCAATGTTAGATGAACACACACTTTATATGAGTCTGTTTTCTGACTGTGGCAGCACAGCAACTTTGATTGTGGGGCTCACAAGGTAGAGTTGCTGGAAGAAGTAGAGACAAGTTTACCCCGTCTCAAACTTTACCTATTCACACAGCTTACATATTAGTCAGGTCATGTACTTTTAATTAAAATGAAGAAGCAAAGACGATATATATATCTCACTTTAAATATCTGCTTATAATGAAGTGGTTTTAGCTGAGTGGCAGTCATGGAAAAATACTGCAGCATAGTCTGAAATAAATATGCAAGAAAGGAAGCACTGTGGTTATGCTACGTGAATAGTAAGACTGAGATGGAGGCCTCTTGTGAATGCTGTGTAAACTTGAAGACAGATTGAATATCTCAGAAGACAGGAAGTTATTTAATAAAATGTCCGATAACTGCAATGTCAGCTAAAATGTCTTGAAAAGGATAGTTGCATTTAAGTGCAATTATTGTATTGTCAAACATCCACTAGATACACAAGTTTCTGAATTGACAGCCAAGTAAATGCATACATTCATTTATCAATTCATTCATTCGTCAAGACACTTAGCTCACAGGACACAAGATGGGGCTCACGAGAATGAGACAAGTTGATATTTTTACACAGTATGTTAAGGAATCCTCAGTGATGAAATACATGACTGTAGAAACCAGGAGTCTGGAGTCTGCATTTTGTCTCAGATATTTTTATTGAATTTTGCAATTTTATCCCCTCATACATACAGTATGTTCAAACATTGTACATTTTCCATAGTAATCCAACATAAACATCCCTCCCTCCCCACTAGCCACACACACAGACCATAGTTCCCAAAGAGTATTATTCCTGGAGTATTCTAGAGAGCTGCTGGAAGTCAAGTGTAAATTCTTTACAAAGAAAGAAGAAGAAAAAAAAAAAAAAAGTAAGATAGGTAAGCAAACAGGGCTAGATAGATAGAAAAATAAGTGAGTAGAGGGAGACAAGTTAAGACATTAGCTGATATTGACTCTGTAACTGACCGAGATGGACAGGGAAGCAGGATAAACAAAAGGTGAAGGTACTTCAATTTGACTTAAGGTTCTCAAAGTATTCCAGAAAAGGTCCCCAGACCTTCTCGAACTTCTTTTTCGAGTCGCACACTGAATAGCGGATCTTTTCGAGACAGGACATGATGTCCCTTAACCACTGAGCATGTGTGGGCGGGGCAGCATCCTTCCACCTTAGTAATACTGCACGTCTAGCCAAAAGTGAGGCAAAAGACAGTATGCGTCTTTTGATTGCGGTGAAGTACATGTCATCCTTACCAGCGATGCCAAAAAGGGCAATCAATGGGTCAGGCTCTAGCTTAAGATTAAGAATAAGTGACAAGGTTTGAAAAACATCTCTCCAGTATCTTTCCAGGCTTGGACAAGTCCAGAACATGTGGAATAACGAAGCCTCATCTCTCTTACATTTGTCACATAAAGGATCAACATCTGGGTACATATGAGATAGCCTGACTTTAGATATATGAGCCCTGTGCACCACCTTAAACTGTAATAGAGAGTGACGTGCACAGAGAGATGTTGAATTCACCAGCCTGAGAATAGAGTCCCACACTTCATTTGACAGTTGAAAGTTTAAATCCTGCTCCCAAGCAGTTTTAACTTTGTCCATAGGAGCCTGTTTTATGCCCATCAATTTGTCATAGATGACTGATATCAACCCTTTGCGCGATGGATGAAAACTAAGAAACATATCGGCGGTGGTCGCAGCAGTTGCCTCAGGGAAACTAGCTATTTGAGAGTGGAGAAAGTGTCTTGCCTGTAGGTATCTGAAGAAATGAATATTTGGTAGGCCAAACTTTCCAGATATTTGTGCGAATGATGCCATTCTATTATCAATGAAAAGATCTTTAAATTTCTCTATGCCCCTCCCGTGCCAGTCTTGGAATGCAGAGTCAGATAATGAAGGTTGAAAAAGAGGGTTAGATAGAATAGGACTGAAGAGAGAGAAGTCACAAAAGCTGAAATATTTCCTAAACTGAGCCCACACCCTCATTGTGTGCCGGACCGTTGGACTGTCAGTCCACTCAACCGGGGGGAGAGGTAGAGGGGACCCAAGCAAAGCCAAAACAGAACCCTTTCGGACAGAACTCAACTCCATTTTCACCCACATCGGGCAATCAATCCGACCATAAAAGTGTGACCAAAGAGTTATACAGCGTATATTAACAGCCCAATAGTAAAAACGAAAATTAGGCAGCGCCATGCCCCCGTTCTTTTTAGATTTTTGAAGATGGCCTTTATTTAATCTAGGGCGTTTGCCCCTCCATATATAGGCCGAAATGATTGAGTCCAAGGAATCAAAGAAAGATTTGGGGATTAAGATTGGTATGGATTGAAAGAGGTATAAAAATTTAGGGAGGATGTTCATTTTAACAGAATTAATCCGGCCAATCAGGGAAATAGATAGGGGTGACCAGTGTGTCAAGCGCTCTTTCACATGATTCAGTAGAGTATATAAATTTTCTTTAAGGAGACACTTATGGAGTCTGCATTTTGAAATGTTTTAACTAACAGACAACAAAATACACTTGGGTTAGTTCCGGTTAGATTATCGCATGCTGGAGATTTACACCTTGGCCTGGGTCAATCTGCCACACTTTGTCTATTTAGTTGAGATTCCCCCCAGCTACTACAGAGAATAACATGGTGTAGTGGTCATGCTTTCTAAGAAGTAACAACTGCCTTTTCTTCAGTGATGATAACGCTTCTCTTGATTACTTCAAAACATAATGGCATGTTAAGAGAAATAATCAGTTATTCCTGTGTCTCTGTACATGCAAAGTGAAGATGCAACCAAATTAGCAACAAAAGTGATAAACCGTGATGCTGTGTTTGTGTTGTAGTCAGTTACATGTGTTTTGGCAGAGGTGAACATATATACATGTACTGTCTGCTTACATTTACAACTGCAAAAGCAGGACAGATTTATTGCAGATGATCTCAGACATACTGATGCATTTGTCAACACTGACATCACCTTTTCAAAACTGTTAACACAGCAGATGAAACTGAAGCTGACTGGCCAAAATGACTAATTTTGTTTGCAAAATGCTCTAACACTCACAGAACTTTAAAAATACGTTTCAAAAGCAAATAACCTGTGTTCAAATTAATACAACCCTTACAAAAAGAAGTTTATTCAAGTGTGCTATTAATATACTTCTTTTAAACTAAAATAGGAAAGTATACTTTCAGTGTACTTTTTATGTACTTCTCAGAAATGTGCTTTATACTTCTCAGAAATGTAATTAAAATTACATTTAAGTATACTTGACTTATACTTAGAATAAGTCTAAATATATTTGAGCTATACTTGTTCTCTGAGAATCCGTGTTTTCATTGTTATACGTTAGGGGTGCTATTATACATCTTCTGTACAGAATTTCCAAATACACACAGTGAAGAAGAAACCAAAACAACAGATGCTTCCACATGTAATCTAACAATCATCAGACATAAAACAGTATCAAAACCATAGACATGTAAAACTGTGTAACAGTATGGAATAAAATATCGACCCATGAAGAGGTAATAATGACTGTCATGCTTTGGGGTGTTGATCAATTCCATCTGCATTTTGATTATCAGGAATAGTCTTTTTTTTTTTTTTTTTTTTTTTTTTTTGTTCAAAATGTTATTTGTTTGTTTGTTTGTTTATTTATTAATTATGAAACTTACCAACATTGAAGTGTTTATAAAAAAAGATGAAGCTAGAATAAAATGTTTTTGATTTCAAGCAGATACCCTGTTCTCTCTTTTAATGTTTTGTATGTTCCGATATTCATATAACAAAATATAAACAAATGAATACCTAAATAGGGACATAGTAGTATACTTAAATTATGATGTAAAATTCACTTAAAGAAAACTTACAAGCATACTTGCTTATAAAACTACTAAACTAGTAGTTTATTGAGACTATACTTCAGTGTACTAAAAAGCATTAAAAAGTATTTAATTAGTAAATTAAATAGTTAACTCAGTATGCCTACATATTCATTTTTAGTATACTTGCAGTACAAACTGAAAACATAGATGAAACTGGAGGTAGAGGCACATGGAGCAGGAGGCTGGGGGAGCACTGCAGCACAAGCTGGGCCACTGATGGGAGCTGTTTGGAGAGAAAGCAGTAAATGTAGCCGTCACTTGAGAAATCTGTCCAGTATGTGTTTGTTCAATACAAGTGTGTACCTTTTGTTCCAATGGCTGTTATATTCGCCATGACAGAGGAGAGGAACTTTTAACTTTCAATGCTAAAAGTGCTGCGGTCCTCCCCTGGGCAATCCAGCCTAAAAGAGCAATTTTCCTACAGAATACACGATCGTTGAGAGTGTCTTTTTCAAGACGCGTTCCGATCGTGTGCTTTTAGGGAGCGATAGTTTCCTTATTTCCTCATGACGGTCACAATTGCTGTCTCACAGGCTGGGATGTAAACAAATGCATCTTGAGATGGCGATTGTGGATGGGTTATGCCTGCGCTGCGTGGGCCTGCTCATTATTACATTCGGTCACAGCTTACATTTAATATGTCTGAGGCTAAGTTGACGCCCATGTTCCCCCAGGCAGCCTTCGGGGGCGTTGAGCTGGCCACATCTAGGGGGTGCAGTCTGCCATTGGGTTGCCTTGCATGAAAGCGGAGTTTCCTGAAAGCAGACTACCCGAGGACTGGAGGAATTGTTCTGAGGATACCCTGGGGAAGAACAGGGGCTTTCTCCACTGCTGCCGCCTCTGACCTACGGGTCAGCAGGTACCCACCCTTTCAATAAAAGAGCAATTTCCTCTATGTCCCTTGGGCTTCCTAAAAAAACGCTGGGTTTGTTTGTGAGTGACACACGTCCTCCTCACACTCAGACCCAGCACATGGTCTCGCCATCTAAGCTGGGGTTGCAGGACGCATCGCTTCCTCGCACTCTAGTAGTGACAATGCGGGATCGTGGATCAAAGGTAAGCGCTGCCTCAGCAGTCTGGCACTACTTCAGGACACTTGCTTCCTGGGTTGAGCCATCCTTACAAAAAAAAAGCTGGTTATCCACTGCGGAAGTATTGGTACCGTCCCTGTGACCCTATTTTTTGCAGGCAGCCGCCCGGTTACTAAACCTACCTAGCCTGTCTGCTGGTCGATTTGGTCGGTCCATACAACCTGAAAAGAGCGGTGGGTTTCTCCCCCTCCTGGTTCTTGTGTTCTGATTCGGTCCCCTCTTTGGGTTACCGTTCAGTGGCTGAAAACAAAGACACATGTTTTAGTTTTCAGCACCAGGGTTGGGCTACAGCTTTCGACCTGAAGGACGTTTGCTGTTATGTCGATTATCTGACGCAGTTTTTGGTCTGCCTCAGGGGTCAGACATATCGGTACACATCTCCTCTCGGCTCCCTGCTTATCGAAATGGTCCATTCCCCTGCACTTTACAAACTCGCGGGGCGTGCCCTGGCCCCACTAGGGAGATGGGCACCTGGATCCTCAACTATCTCGACGACTGGAGTAGAGATTTGTTGGTGGCGAATACAGGGACTTGGTGCCTTCACACCTCAGCCACTGGGACTTCAGGTCAACTGAGAGAAGAGTGAGCGCTAAAGAACAAAAATAAGCTCTCTCTTTTCTTAGTACGGAGTTGGGTCCGGTTGAGACGTGTCAGCAAAAAAAAAAAAAAAGTAGGTGCTGAACTCCCTGATTCTTTCAGGCACATGACAGCGGCCCATTTGAACTTTCGGAGGCTCCTGGGGCATATGGCAGCCGTAGCTGCGGTTTGGTTGCTCGGCTGCTCCACATGAGATACTGAGATGGGCATGGCACCTTCTCAGCCCTGCTTACACCCTGCGTTCCTACGGGCAGCAGTGCTCTTAGACCAGGTGTCGAGGCATAAGGCTATCAACTCAGATGCCTCCAACATGGGCTGGGGTGCCATTTGCAATGGGCAAGCAGCCTCGGGCTCCTGAACAAGACCTCGACTGCAGTGACGATACTCACCTAGAGTTGCTAACAGTGCTTTGTCCTCCGTCGGTTCCTACCGATGCTGTGTGACAAGCGCACGCTAGTCCAGTAGGACACCATAGCCATGGTATCGTACACCGACTACCAAGGTGGTCTACGCTGCCGTTGCATGCTGCAACTCGCCCTGGATCTCCTCCTCTGGAGTCATGACGCAGCTCAAATCGCTGTGTGCCATTCACATTAAGAGAGTTGAGTTGTGCTCTCCCCGAGAATGGTGACTCCAACCCCAGGTGGTCCAGCTCATCGGGAGTCGACTCGGCGAAGCTCAGGTAAACCTGTCTTGCTTCCTTCGAGTCCTCACTTTGCCAGCTTCTTCCTGTCTGAGTGGAAACGGCAGGGGAAGGGCTGGCACACAGATGGACAGATGGTATGTTGACACTTCTGCTCCTTGTGCCAATCCTCCCTAGTTGACACAATCTGGCACCCGCATCCCGATCTATTGAACCTGCATGTCTAGCTTCTGGATGGGATGCGGTTGACCTCACTGGCCTTTTCAATAGGCCGTGGTAAACTTTACCACTCAGGCTAGAGCCCCCTCTATGAGGCTGCCCTACGCTCTGAGGTGAGGTTGTTTCGTTGTATGGTGTTCCTCTGACCAAGAGTTGTGCTTTCCTTTCTGCAGGAGAAGTTAGAGCAAAGGATGTTCCCTCCACTTTGAATGTGTTTGTTATGGCTATCACAGTTAAAAAAAAAAAAAAAAATGCTGTTTATGGTCGTCCCTAGGGAAGCATCACCTGTCCGTCAGGTTCCTGAAGAGTGCAGGAGAATGAGTCCTTCTAGGCCGCACCTCATCCCATCTTGAGGATCTCCCCGTTGCCCTTCTAGGCCTACGCGGAGCTCCCCTTAAGCTGCTTGATTCAGTCGAGCTAAAATCCTGGTCATTCTGACCTTGCTCCTGATCACGCTCGCTTCTATCAAGAGGGTAGGGACCTGCACGCATTCTCAACCAACGTATTGTGCCTTGAATTTTGTGCCGGCTATTCTACCGTGACCTTGAGATCCCGGCCTGGTTATGTGTCCAAGGTTCTCACCCGAACTCGGCTCTCACCTCCGAGTTCGGGTGAGGAACCTGCAAGCACTGCCCTGGAGGAGGCAGACCTGGCCTTAACGTTGCTGTGTAACCCGTTCGTGCCATGCACATTTACGAGGACCACACCGGAGCTTAGATGCTCCGAGCAGCTCTTGTTGCTTATGGGTCAGCAGAGGGAAAATGCTGCCCTTGAGCAGAGGTTGGCCCATTGGGTGGTAGGTGCCTCACCTCGGCTTCTTAGTGCCAAGGTGATCAGTGTCCCCTAAGAGTCGAGTCCACTCTACAAGAGTTATTCCTCCTAGGTGTGGTGCACAGCGCCTCTCTAGCAGACATATTAGAAGCTGCGGGCCAGGCGACACCCATCACCTGCGCAGGATTCTTTTTCCTGCGCTGAGCCATTCCTCCCGTGCGTTGTGCAACTTCAGGTAATTTGCGGGAGGACTGCTTGGTGTCGGCTTGCTGCGCCATTCCTTACGGATCCGTGCGCTTTCTCCCAGTTGTTCCCTTCAGGGAACTCTGGGTCCTCCATTGCCCCACAGTCCAGATTAGGACGGAGTAGTCCATGATGGTGCTCCGACAGGGGGTCTCCTTCGCCCCCTGGAGGTCGTGGCATAATATCTCAGTATTTCTTCTCCATGGTTTATCCCACTGTGTTTCCCCTAGTATCTTAACAGATATTTATTTTACCCAGTTCCCACATGGCTTAAAATTCGTCATTGTGCTCCGCCCCCCCAACGGTTGCTTCAGATACCTGGCACCCCTGGTGGGCCGTTATCTGGCTTACAGGACGTTGGGAAGGTTACGTGTTGATCTTCATTTGTCCTGACACGCTTTCCTGCCAGCATCTGTTCCTCAATGACGTAACTCGGTTCAGGATTGTGGCGTTTTCCAGAGGAGACCCCAAATACGTCAGTATTGACGTAACGTCGTAGTGTAAGACTGAGGGGGAACGTCTAGGTTACATCTGTAACCCTCGTTCTCTGAAGAAGGGAACGGAGACGTTACGTTCTCCTGCCACAATCCTGAACTGCGCTGAATGCCAGGTTGTGTCTCGGCTCCTCAGCATAAACCTGAATGAGTGGATGCATGCCGCCATCTTATATACCCGTGTGTACAGGGGAGTGGCTTGGCATGCAAATTCCACTCGCCAATTTTCATTGGCCTGTTTTCTTAAGCTCAGAGGTGATTGGGCTCCCAAGTGAGACCCCAAATACGTCAGTATTGACGTAACGTCTCCGTTCCCTCCTTCAGGGAATGAGGGTTACAGATGTAACCTAGACGTTACTGTCTTAGGGCCTGGACTGCTTGCTCTTAGAAATCACAATATACATAACTTTTTCAGTTCATGCTGTTATATTGGAACCTATGTTTAACCTTTTATAAATTTGTAATACAACACAATACTTTTTATAAATTTGTAATCCAACAATAGAAAATGTTTTTTTTTCTTAATTATTTTCTTAAATTATATAAAATAATTTTGTGAGACTTTTTAAATTTAACTCAATTAACTTAATTGAACTTGGTTGTGTCACGCACAAACAGGGATGAGACCAGATGCAGCAGTAAGTGGAAACAAGTGGGATCTTTATTAACAGATTGATTATTAACAGAAGGCAAGATGTAATGATGTCTAGGGAATCTTATCTGATTGTCCTTGAGTAAATGAGTAGCATAAAGTCTGAAGGGGTGAGCAGTGTAGCAGCCAGTAGCACCAGAGAGTTCAATAATGAACAGCATGGGGTCTGGAGCTAGCGTAGGGGATGTGAACAGTAGACCAGACCATGAAGGACTGAGGGAGAGAGTCTTATATAGGGCGTGGCTGGATATGATTCAGGTGAACGTAATTAGAACTCCGGTGATGAGGAATGGGTGGGCGGTGCTACTAGTGAGGTGGCAGGTGGAGGTGGCTGTGGTGAATGCCTGACAGGTTGTGTCTAGGGCTGTTCTGAAATTTTTGGAATTGTTTCCTCACTGTAGTTTTCAATTCTTGTTTTTTAGATTAATTTCGCAATGACTGCAGGACGTAAAGGTTGTAGAAAGTAGCCTTCTCATAATATGAAGCTTCTCATAGCTTCATTTGTACAAATTACAATACACAAAAATTACAATACATTTCTGTCGCTCTGATTGATTTCAAATTGATATAAGAGCTTGTGTTTTATGTGTCAGTCAGATGCGCTCTTGGCCACTGATCTCTCCTCTTTCCGTTTTCTTTCAGAAGTACAATTGGCTGACAGACTGGTTAAAAAAAAAAGAATTTATTTAAGATGGAAATAGGACTGTGAAAGAAAAATTCATTTTACTAATCTATGTGCTTATGGAATATTGTGTAAGGATCTGTTTTATTTAAACCTGCTATAAGATTTGAATCTTGGGAGTATGACGTAGCAGAATGTATTTGTCTGACTCTTATTACGTGTGGAAAGTTACCAGTTAGGAGATGTAACCTTGAAGGCTAGGGAAGAGATATAAATTGGAGTGAGCCCTCCCTTCTGGGTCGCACTCTGCAGTAACCTGTGTTTCTGTATGACTGTCTGACCTTCTTTGCAAAGAATAAATTATAAAAGATATTTGACTGAGTTTGTCTCTTACTTTGGTGAGCGTTGGTTTTATTTTGCCACAACAAGACAAAGACCCTTGATAGCATCATTATCTATTCTGTCTTGCAGTGCTAAAAATTGTGGACAACATGAGCCAGTTCCACCGTAAAATAACTTATGAATCATTTTTTAAACTGGTTCATTAAAACGATCTATTCGAACTAACCTGTCGCGGAAATGAAACAGACTTCAAATCACTATCAGCGAGCAAGAGGCAAATAAATGGGTGTTTCTCAAACGGAAGGTTACATCCTCAAACTCAGATGAGCTCTGTACAGACTCATTTTCATTCAATTTATTTTTGTGAAACGACATTCAGCAAAGTTTGATGACTTAGAAGCTGAGATACGCAGCTTTCGTAGGAAAGGAAAGGAAATTAAAGAAAAGGACGTGACGTGACGTGTGGCCAAGTATGGTGACCCATACTCGGAATTCGTGCTCTGCATTTAACCCATCCAAGTACACACACACAGTAGTGAGTAGTGAACAAACACACACACACACCGTGAACACACACCTGGAGCAGTGGGCAGCCAAATAAACTTAAATAGTGCAAATAGATGCAACTCTCTATTTGAGAGGCACCCATAGATAAGCTTTGTTGAACTGAAAACTGCTCTGAATGAGGAGTCAATTCCTCTTGATGGGATTTCCAATGCCTCGGAACCGAGGAGTCGATTCTTTTTGAAATCGATTCCCGGCCTTACTTCTGTCCAGTTGCAACCAGAGGTCACTCTTTCATTATATTGACTCGTTTTGTCTAGTCCTGTTGATAGTCTGAGTACACGTATCTTGATTTTTGCCTCACTGTAAAACCCGATTAGTTCAGAGTACTCAACTTTTGTGGAAACTTATTACCTAAGATTTTTTTAAGTAAACATACTTAAAAATTACAATTAGACTAAACTTAAATATTTTTCTTTCCCTTTTTTTATTTTAAGTACAGTGTACTTAAAACTTTAGTGTAGCATATGTGAAGTTTTTATGTTTTCAATACAATAAAATTGTTTTTAATTACCACTTATATAAATAAAATATTTTATTCAAGAAATAAACTCCTTTTGAATAGCCTGATACATATTTGAGTTCAAAATACTAAAAAGCACACACAGAACTGTTGACGTATAAAAGGTTTTTATTTACTATTACATTCTTTGTCTATTTTGTATGACTGTTTATATAAATCTCTGTAAACATGTAACAAATAAAAAAAAATAAAAAAAAAAAAAAAAAAAATCAATAAAATAAATAAAGCTCCTCCAAAAAGAAATGTTAAAAATTATAAATTATAGGAAATAAAAACAATAAATGAATACGTCAAAACACAAAAAATAATACATACCTGATTTCAAAACCAAGTATTTGTTGCATTAAATATGCAACAGAGATAGATTGTACAAAACGTAAATGTAAACATTTAAATGCTTTAAACTACATGTTCCATTGTGTAAAGTGCAACTGAGGTAGATCTAACAACTTACCAAATGTATAAGCTACATGTTAAACAATATACACTTGTAAACAACCTTAAAATAAACAAAATCTGATTACAAAAATCAAGTTTCTGTTGTAAGAGTGCAACTGGGGTAGATCTGGTGCAGAAGACAACCTACCAAATGTGAAAATGCTGTAAACTACATGTTTAGCTTATAAAACAAATTGATATAAACAAAGGAAGTGGCAATATTAAAGTAACAACCTACCAAATGTTTAAACTACATGTTTAACAATATACACTTATAAAACACCTTAGAATAAAAAAATGCAATCTGATTGCAAAAAGTTTTTGTTGTAGAAGTGCAACTGAGGTAGATTTGGTGCAGAAGACAACATACCAAATGTAAAAATGCTTTAAACTACATTTTCTACAACATACGCTTACAAAACTACTTAGCAGGAACTAACGAACCCAGAGTGCAATCAAGATATATTTGGTGGCCAGGACACAACCTACCCAAATGAAAACATCCAAGCACTTAAAACAGCACTTATAGACAAGATGGAATTTGCCTACAATGTAAGTAATAGTTGTAATTTTTGAGATTGAGTAAGCAGGGTTTCAGAGGTTTACCATCATCAAGCCCCATCAGCATTTTCTGGATGAATGTGAAGGTGTGAATCAGTTTTCTTGGGTAATCCAAATGCAATGCATACATTAACCCAAAGAGTATCACAAAGGCCTCGGGAAACATGGGGATGTCGCTCAGCACAAACTCATCTTCACCACAACAGCGGTCCTTGCCGGATTGAAACAGACAGGACCAGTGTTCTCATTGACTTCCATCACAAGGGCAAAGAGGGGTGCCAGTGATGTCTGGCTCATCCGACTCCTCCACCTGGAATGCACAAAGAGGGTCCAACTGTAAACATGTCTAGTAATGAATTGCATCATCAGCTATATCATCAGAATTTTTTGGTTAACTATCACTTTAATATAGTATCATACTTAACCAGGCAGGCCTTTTCAGTTTACACTGAATTGGCCCAAATTTAAAAAACTAGCCAAGAACATACATAGAGAATTTGCAAAAGTAGAGTGAAAAAAGTTGAATATATATTGTTATGGTAATTCGTTAATGAAGCAAAGACTAAAAAAACCATGGTAAGCACAAAACCTGATCCTGTTTGGTGAGTGTACTGAATACTTACATTCCATGTCTTAAAAAACTGTGGGTCATCTTCACGCAAGTACAGGGCACGAAGAACTACAGTGCGCTTTATGTTGATATCATGCATATCCTTGAAAGACAAGCAAAAATAACAATGAACAAGGAAGCAAAGTTATTCTGGGTTCGATACTAGAGTTGTACAGTCTTTGTCTTTAACTCACCTCACGATCATAAATCCTGAGGATGTCACGCAGCACCTCCGAGACCTTGCCAGTATGTGACGCTTTTTGCCTGTACAAGGCAAATAGTTGTGTCCAATTCGGCATAGAACTGGTTTCGAAGATTGGTGTTTGTGATGCGATGAAACTCTGCACAAACCTACAAAATCATAAATACACAAAATGTATAAATGACATCAAAACAGCCTTAGAGAAACATACAATGCAATCATCTTGATAGAAGTTAAGCATTATTCTCCAAAAAAGTTTTTGCTATCACACATATTCAACAAATTTCAACAAATGCTAATAAACAGCAACAAACCCCAATAGTTCAAAAGTCTCATTGACAAACTAGTTTGTTAGTGTTTGCTGGAGCCGGACAAATAATTTAAAGATGAGGCAGAAAGGACAAATGTTTTACCTGCGACTCAATCTGAAGTGCTGGCCATTTCACCAGGAAGTCCTTCAGCAATGGGTTTTCCTGTACGATCTCCTGGCGACGAAGGGAAAATGTCATCTGCATAAGATTATCTATCAACAACAGGTTTTTCTCACTCTTCTCAACTTTGTGTAGAATGTCTAGTCTCATTTCTTCCAAACTGGCCTGGTTTTGTCCCTTTGGAAAGTTTGGAAGGAAGTTCACTTCTGCTCGTCTTGCTTGTTTTATGTTGGAGTGGGGAGGGTCTTTGTCAGGATTGTTCTTACTTCCTTTGCCTGTGTTGACCGACACCTCTAGACATCCAGATCTGGTTAGCTTGGTACGGTAATTGCCTATTTTGAATTTAAGGCTTATCTTCCATCCATACCATCCATTTTCACTTTCAGGCTCTTTAAGGCATGGATGAGCTTTAACAAGAGCTTCTGCTGCCATACCCACATCCCTGTCACTTGGGTAAGGTTTGAAACCATGGATTACTGATGCCATGCTCTCTAGGATGTTGTGCTTTTGGGCCCTGGATAATTTCAGTGTCTTTCCAGATCTGTCATAGGCAATATTTCCCTCCTCAAGCACATGCTCGACTTCATAGGAAAAAGTAGGCACAGGAAAAATGTCAGGCCAGGTCTTCCGACGCTCGCTTACAGGCACATGAGGAAGGATTTCTGTATCAGAACTTGCAAGTGAGCTGGCATCAGATTCTGATCTAACAACTTTGAGTGTTCCCTTCTCTGGTAACTCTTGAATATCAATCAGACAGCTCAGTTGTCCATTAAAATCTGCATCCTCATACTGCAGGGTAAACTCAAAATCCAGTCTTGGCTTGACTTTCTCTAGCAGTATGGCGATTAGATCATCCACTGATTCTGTTCGTCCAGTCAAAGTTACTTTCACTGCAATATTTCTGTGGCAATGTAAACACGCAGCATGAATTTCTGGGGTGCTGCCATCGTCTGGAAGACAAACAAAACAATTGATGAAAACAGGCATGGCATATTTATTAACATTTTTTAAGCACATACAGAAATTAAAGTTATTCTCACACTATTATATTATGACCGATTAGTATAAAGACCTTAGAATGTAAGGATAAAGTGCTGCAGAATTTTGCTTTTTTTTAGGCTTTGCTGACCACAAAACAAATCAAATTCTTCAAGTTTTTTTTTTTTTTAAATAATATTAAAATCTGAACTACAGTCACAATCTGCAATTGGTTTAAAATTAACAGTCATACGTACACTATTAGTGAAGAAGTATGAAGCGTTTGGGTGTCAACAGCACTTTTCCTTCAACCCTGTATGCATAGAGGGGTAAAATATCATTCAGCTCGGATAGGCTGTAGACAGTCATATTCCCTGGGGAAAGCTCATATGACCTCAGGTGTTCAATGTACCATGACTTGTGTTCTTGGCAAAGAAATGTCACATCATTGTTAACAAGGAGAATCGATTCAATTTTGCTAAACTGGGGAAGTCCCCCTTCCTGTCCCACAGACACAAACATTCCAACATCAAAATTAGTTCCATCAATAATGATCCTTGATGTGCTGTATATCATGTTGCTGTTTGTTTTTTGTTCAATGTGAACTTTTGCAACTTCAGGAAGTGATGACACCAGAACAGAAGAGACATCTGTAATCTGCTGATGTGGTTTGAAGAATGATGGTGTATTGAGGAAGTATGCCACCATGTGCTGATGCCGAGTTGCTAGTGTTTTCAGCACATTCTTGAAGTTTTGTGTATCATGAATTACACGCTTGAAAAAGCGGTGCTTACCTTCAAACCTCATTGTCCACAAATGGACAAGAGGCCCAAAACAACGTATGAGATCTGGATAATGCTCCAGATAATGATGCTTGGGGAGCAGTCGGAACTCTGGAAAAACCTCTTGAAGGATATGTCTGTGATCCTGTATCTTAGTTTGCAAATACTGAATGGAATCTTCATCAAATTTTGGAGATAGCACCACTTCCACAACTTCCTTCAAATCCATCAAAACATTCCAAAAACCATCTTCCTCTGGAACCATATTGCCATCCATCAATGGGAGTAGTCTCAATAATGTGAGATTTTCGTGACCATTGCCACCAATGGTCTTCTTTCCTGCAAAGTTCTTGGGAATGGGATGTGGCTTGTCAGACTTGTCTGCATGTTGGTATGGGAATGTCACAATTTTCTTGTTCAAATACTCCAGGGTAAAATATTTGAGCTTAATCATCTCCTGAATACACAGGGCCAACTCCACTGGAACAATGCCTTCAAAAAGATCATGAAGGACATCAGGCGGGAAACCAGTGATTGTGTGAAAACACTGCAAACTCTCTCAAGACAGTCTCTTTGGACACCAAACTGACTGTGACCATCCCCTTGTAAAACATCCTGCAGGTCATGATCATGGCTGGCTTTTGTCCTTGGGGTAAATTCGCCATCTCCAACAGCAGAAGATTGAATCTCTTCTCATGTAGCTTTGCAGAACCTACAAACATATCCAGCTCTGAAAGACTGCACAAAGCCTGCTAAGGAATGGGCTGCTAGATTGTCAGCCACAACCACTTAAACAGTACCCCGAACTGACTGACCAAGGGACTCGATAAAAACCCCATCATTTTCAAGGCAGCCAAGGTCTTGCAACAAAGGAGAAAGTGCTCATTGATAGCCACAGCTGTGAAGGTCTGGTACCTTACATAGGGCAGCAAGCTGAATCACATGCAGTGCAGATCAATATTTAGATGGCAGATCAGCAAACATCCAATAGACTGAACAGAGTTTGTGGATCTTATGTGAAGTCCCAAGTGGATTAGCGATTTCTAGATCATCTATGTATAAAATCAATGGCAGTGACAGACAAGACAAGATGACAACAAAGTATTCTCCTGGAAATACTTGCCATCTTTATGGCTCATATAATGACCTTCTTGTGATGCCTTTGTTTCCTTTATTCGGTCAAGGATGTCAGTATGTTTGAATATTTCCTGGATCATCTGAAGTATTGGGACATAAACGACTGTGCGCCCAGGCTCCAACACGTACTGCACTGGCTTTACCACAGGAAATGTTTTTTCGAAATATGTTTTTCTTAGTTTATTTGAAGACAAGTCCTCACCTTTAGCTGTGGCACTGACAAAAATGTTTGTGTCATTAACAGCATTTACTAAATCATTCAAGACAGCTTCAGTAGGAGATACATGATGCTGTTGTAGTATCTCTTTTATAGTATCTTTGATAAGAGGTTGCGATAAGGAACATATCTCTGACAGATGATCAACTATTTCCTGACATGCCATGTCAGAAACATGAAGAACAGTTTGCATCTTCAGAAACAGGGAAGACAAATTATGGTGTAACTGGGCTCTTTACTCTCCGATGTTGACATTTTCAGCCTCAGGAACAGAAGTTGAAGTGTCCGCAATCCAACAAGGACCTGGATCATCTGCATTAAGGTCTGCAGTGCTTGTGACTGGGGAACTGTCATTTTCTATTGATACAATATGATCACAAAAGTCTAAAATTCCAGAATGCTTCCTACTTTTGTGAGCATTAAATGATGAATACACATTGGTGTGGTAGGTACAGTTCTTAAACAGGCATGTCACATTTTCATGGTTCTTTAAGTGGCTCCTTAAATGGCAGAACATGTTCGATTCTGAGATGGGCTCTTTGAGGCCACACAAGGGACAGGTAAAAAAGGAAGATCCTGTTTTTGATCCTTCACTATCAAGAGTTCTCTGTGTGTCTTTGTGAATCCATGACACATGAATTTTCAGTGCATTAAATGACTGAAATGTGCAAATGCAAGAGTCATAGAGGCATGGCAAAGGGCTAACTTGTGAGTAATGACTGTGCTTTTAAACGGTAGTGGCGAAATAACTGTGCCCGGGTGTCTGAGGAGACAGCACACAACTTGCACTTCCACTCCATTGATTTTTTTGAACCCTACAATTGGAGTGAATACTTTCATTTTAAAACCAGGAAATTTAGCCTTAACGTTACATTGTGTTATGTAACTTACCACTGGAATTGAATCAGACCTTCACAATAACAGGGACTCTACATCTATACAGGAAAACAAAAAATAACAGCATTTCAGTTTTCATGATTGTAATAAATTAGATCTGGCAAATGCTACAAAGTTGACCAATGAGGCCAAAGCCAATGCACATTTCAGTCATTGTTTTGTACAATTTGTACATTGCTTTGTAAACTCTGAACACATTATTCTACTTCACTCAGTTGCTAACTTGATCTGTACAAAATTAGATAAATATTCAATGCAGGGTTACCTGTGAAGCTGCTAAAAATATCTAAAGTAAATGAAAAAAGAATACTTACCAAGTTCACAGACTCTGCATCCACTTTAGCCTACAAGGCAAAAAAAATGTAAATGTTAATACTAGCTTGCCGGTGTCTCTTCCATCCCTAGTTTTCACAACTCTCATTATTAACTATTTTTCCAATATATTGCTAACTTTGTGTCATTAGCCTTAACGTAATGGATAAAAGTTACAGCTAGCCGCAAGTACATTAACAGCTGAAGGCAAGCATAAATTCACATTTTCCAGAACAGATCGCTTAACAAAAACAGAATAAAAAAATATGACTTCCCAGACAGCAACCAGCGTTGGCCCAGATCCGGCTCACATTTGGCCCACATGGATTTCACTCAGGCCAGATATGGACCGGATCTGGGCCAAAACTGTTGCTGACTGGGTTCCGCCGACTAACTGATTACAATATTAACGTTACATATAAATTAAATATGGCAGTGGGGTTAATGGTTAAAAAATGCGCGCGAAGCAGAGCACTGCAGAGACGCTTGTCGAGCTTTCTACATTAAGGTTACCGGTAAAAAGACAGCAAAGCCAAACATGAAACATGTTTAAAATATATACTTGTAGTTATTATGATAAAATAAAAGGCAGATTAAAAAACATTTACTTACAAATCTCCCCACGTGCGTCCAGACTCGCACGAGTGTCCGCCATTGGTTGGTTATGTTTTCTGGTAGCGTCAGTCAGAACGATGGCGTACGTGAACCAGTGTTGCCAACTTTTTTCAATGGAAAGTAGCTAAACCCCACTTGAAAAGTCGTCAAATGTCGCTAAATGACGTCATACGCTCATTAGCATATTAGCTCATAGCACGTTGCATTGTCTTGCGTCTCTGTGCTCACATACTGCTATTTAATGCAGCCAAATTCAATAAAACTGTTTTCATTTATATATTTCATAGATATATTGATATATTTTACGGTTTCCTTTGTCAAAAAATGAAATAGTGACTGTTTTAGGACTACATAACCAGCTCAATATTTATCTACACTAAAATCTTGATTCATAATCAGGACATTTTAATGAAATAAAATACACATACGATTAAGACAATGGCTGTGCTGTGATTTTTTGCATGTAAAATAGAGTTAGAAGCATCAGAATATCTTTTTTTATCTGAAAGTGCTGCTTCTCAACCGCTCACTGAACAGAGCAGACGCAGATAGAGCTATAGTTTTAAGTTCAATAAACTATGTAACCGATTTTAATTATGGTGTTCTCATTTTTTTTATAAGTTAGTAGTACTGTTCGGGTTTACAGTGCAGCAAACACAGAACGTTTCCCAGACAGCACACGTACCTCTGGCCGACGTCGGCCCATGACCAGAACGTCGGCCTCATAAACTATAACATCTAATAAGGATCCAGCTCATCAAAGGTCGGCCCATGAATCCGCTCACGACCGAAGGCCGATGCCGCGCTTTTCTGTTTGAATTTGGACGGTTATTCGTCTCTTAGCAACCCACCAGAGAGAAGGCGACTCATCCGGGACATCTGTGGCTTTCAGGTAAGTTTTCACTCCAGTTAAATTGGGGAAAAAAAGTCTTATTTTGTTAATTACGTGACACTTACTAACTAGCGCTCGGTGCACTGTAGTACAGGGAAAAAAGCTTTGCAGCGAGCCCTGCTTGATTTTGACTCATTTCCAACTAACGTTAACTTGTTTAGCTGCTTAGCTAACGGTAACGACGTCTCTACAGTGAGCTATTGTTGCAGTTCCTTTTTTAAATAAATGAGTTTTAAATTCATTATTGGATAATGATTGAATGAGACTGTGAATTATTCATGTAATGTTTTAATTCTAGACGTTTACTTATGTAAATACTGTGTGACTTTGACGTTTTAAGGAGTTGCCATGGAAACGGGGCGGCAACACAACACCTGACAGGAAAACTCTCTGTTGTCACTGCTTTTAGGTAAGTTACGTGCTTTAAATCATACAAATGTTACATAAAACTGTTCCTGACTCCTTTCTTACTTGTAATTGACAGGTTTCTGTTGAATATTTACTTTATAGAAATGGTTTAATGTCTTCGAAAAAGTCCGTTAGCATCTCACAGACGAGGTAGGCTAACGTTAGAGATTGAGCTCTTGTTTATGAAACTTTGGGCTTTTAATCAAATCTTCTCGTGTGTATATAGCAGGTTTTGACTGAAGTGTAAAGGTTTTACTGCCATTTTGACTATGGGTTATTGGAAGTAGGCAAATTTATTTAACCTAAATGGCTGAAAACAAGTTCAAATGCGTTTTGATCTTTTAAGGTAAACGAATATTGATAAAAAATGGTTCTGTGATTTCAGGAGGACAGAAATAAACCCTCCACAACAGATGGGAAGCTACAAGGTTTCAAAATTTCAGTTCTACAGGAGAACTGAAGAAGCTCATGAAATAACTAAATATGCATTTTTTTCCACAAAATATATTTCACCTATATCACCATGCATCATTATTATTTTATTTTTTTTTTATTTAGTTATTATAGTATTTATTTTTTTTAAATTTAAGAATACTTTACTAAAAAAAAACATAGATTCTGTTATCTAGTTGTAGTATTATTATATATTCTTAAATAAACCAGATTCTGCATTATACTAATTAGTTGTTTCCTTCTAATAAACCAGCAACTGCATATATTGTCTCTGTGACAAATTGCTTGTTTTGTTCCTAGATTTTTCCATGCTGATGGCCTGCTGCATTTCACAGACTCGTTTCCTTCTCAAAGTGCTCTAAACCATTGGACTAGTAAGTAAAATCTCAAACAAACACTAACGTTTCATAAGTTTTGGTATGGTAAAGTCTTTTCTGCCTGCCACAACTTTGTGTATTTGATTAATAATACAGTTAAACAGTAATATTGTGAAATTAATATAATTTTAAAAATAATTTTGTATTTTTATATTCTTAGAGAAGTCATTTATTCCTGTGTTGCAAAGCTACATATTCAGCATCATTACTCCAGTCTTCAGGGTCACATGATCCTTCAGAAATCATAAGGTGTGTTCAACTTAATGAGGCGGTACACAGATCGAGCGAAATCTGACGCCAAGTCTCTGTCACGTGTGGCATCATAGTACCACAATAGTGCTCCGAGAGCAGACGGGTGACTCAGCCGGTGCAGTCACCAAGAGCAGAAAGTCTCCAACTTGAAATGTCCATTTTCAACTCTGTCCCCAACTTTTAAAATAATTTCATTGACCGCATTTGTAGCCATGGCTCAAGTCATTTACTCCTATTCAAATATGCTGGTTTGCTGTTCAAGAAACATTTCTGATTATTATCAGTGTTGAAAACAGTTCTGCTGCTTCATATTTTTCAGGATTTTTTGACAAATTATTTCTTTTAAAAATTACAGCATTTATTTGAAACAGAAATGTTTGTTCTAACGTTTGATAATGATAAGATATTGATAATAATTAAATGTTTCTTGAGCATTAAATCAGCATATTAGAATGATTTCTGAAGGATCATGTGACACTGAAGCCTGGAGTAATGAAGCTGAAAATGCAGCTTTGATAACAGAAATTACATTTCACAATATATTTGCATAGAAAACTGTTATGTTAAATTATAATAATATTACACAATATTATTGTTTTTACATTTATTGTTGACCAAATAAATGCAGCCTTGGTGAGCAGAAGAGACTTCTTTCAAAGATGTAAAAAAAGTTTATGAATTTACAAACTTTTGAAAGGTAGTGCAGTTCCTCCAAATGAATGTTCCTCCCACTTAAAGGGATAGGTCACCTAAAAATCAAAGTTTTGTCATTAATTACTCACCCTCATGCCGTTCCAAACCCGCAAGACCTCCGTTCATCTTCTGAACAGAAATGAAGATATTTTTGATGAAATCCGAGAGCTTTCTCACCCTCCATAGACAGCAAGGGTACCACCACGGTCAAGACACAGAAAGGTAGTAAAGACATTGTTAAAATAGTCCATGTGGCATCAGTGGTTCAACTGTAATTTTATGAAGCTATGAGAATGCTTTTTGTGTGCCAAGAAAACAAAAATAATGACTTTATTAAACGATTTCTTCCCTTCTGGGACAGTCTGTTGTCATTATCAAGAGTACCACGATGTATGCGTGTGCTTTCCTCTGCTTGTAAACAAGGCGCAGCACATGCATGTACTACATCAGCAGCATTACACACGTGAGTCGTTATACTGTCGGTACTCTGTAGTTACCAAACACCTCTGAAAGGCTAAAACAGGAACCCACTGCATTTGCGAAACAACAAGAATACAATGTTGGTAAGGAAAAATTTTTCTTTTTTGTTCTTCTTTATTGCACAGACTTATGGCATAAAGATTTATTGTATTATGTTGATCAACAAAGAATACATTGCCCCTGCTCACCCCCTCTCCCTCCTTCTCTAATTGAACAGGTGATTAATATTCTCATTCCCACGTAACCCTGTGACTCTCCACCACGAACACGTGACAGAGACAAAAACACATTAACTCTTTCATGTCCACTACACTCTCCATAATGGCGGCAAACTGTACCAGAAAAAAAGAAATAGAAATCGTTGAATATAGTTGTTATTTTAGCACATAAAGTATTCTTATAGGTTCATAAAAGTACAGTTGAACCGCTAATGTCACATGGACTATTTTACAGATGTCTTTACTACCTTTCTGTGTCTTGACCGTGGTAGGACCCTTGCTGTCTATGCAGGGTCAGAAAGCTCTCGGATTTCATCAAAAATATCTTAATTTGTGTTCTGAAGATGAACAAAGGTCTTATGGTTTTGGAATGAGATGAGGGTAAGTAATTAATGACAGAATTTTCATTTTTGGCTGAACTAACCATTTAAATGATATGAAATGTCTTTTTGTATTTTATTGCTTAACTTTGGAATAGCCTTCCTGATAATTGTTCAGGCACAATCTTTTAGTTTAAATTAGATTGAAATACACATTTTTAGCCAAGTATTAACATAACACATCTCATAGCACTGCGCTACAGTTATATGTGATTAAAGGAAAAGTCCACTTCCAAAACAAAGATTCACATATGGTGTACTCACCCCATTGTTATCCAAGATGTTCATGTCTTTCTTTCTTCAGTCATAAAGAAATTATGTTTTCTGAGGAAAACATTTCAGCATTTTTCTTCATATAATGGACTGATATGGTTCCCCCGATTTTGAACTTCCAAATCGCCGTAGATTTAGCAGCATAGTACTGTAAAAACCTACAGTACAATACCACATCTATACAGTACAGTAAAATACTGTAATTTATATTGCATTCTGGGTCATTTTGACTTGGCGGGAATATTTTACAGTATATTTTAGTGTTGCTGTAACCTTGCTGTAGCCTGACTGTAATATGCCAGGCAGTAATACAGGACTGCTGTGAATAGCGCGTCACCTGGTGCCACATCACACAGACAGAACACAACTGCTGCTGACCGGAGAGAGAAGCAGTACGGCGGATTACTGCAAATTCGGTAAGTTCATATTTGATTATATTTTTAGTAGGGGTCGACCGATATGTGTTTTTCAGGGCCGATGCCGATACCGATTATTACAGATCAAATGCACCGATAAACGATATTTTGAACCGATATGTGTCTAGTGTAAAAATGAAATTTGTCATAATTAATAATAACAAGAGCTCTGACAAGAACTTTCTTTGAATGCTTTCAAACATATCTTTAATTCTGAGAACTGTTAATAATAACAATATTAAATAAGCATCAATATTAATAATAACAATAATGACATAAAAAAGTGCAGGGAGCCCCCAGCAGCATTCTGTAAACAATTGTAAAACTTAAATAAGTAAACAGCAAGTAGCAACAAATAACAAAAAATAAATGTAATAGCTCCCTTAAGTTTTATAAGCTAATAAAGAATAAAGTAGTCCCAATCTAGCAGCACCAGGTTGTGGTGCAGGAAGCAGAGCTGCTCGCTCTGTCACATTTTCTGCTCGCTCTGTCACATTTTTTGTCAACACAGTAGCTTAGGAAAAGCTGAAAACAAAAATTACATTTGCCATTTAAAATTATAAGCAAAAGAACAAATCCGTAGGCTTGTAGCCATGACGAAATTAAATAACTTTTAACGAAAATGTCCCGACGTCGATTTCAGCGTCTCTCCCACAAAGGAAAATATATATAAATACAACAACAAGTAGTAATAGACTAAATGATAGATGTCGGTTTCTTAACAGTAAACTGACCATTTTCTAGTCCAAGCTGAACGTCCTTCAAGGACAGCGCATCCACACTTTGCTCTGCCATGTGCAATCCTCTGTCTGTACAGCCCGCTCTGATGACCGTTATGCAAATCCTGCGTGCACAGACCTTGCCAATAAAATGCGCCGCAGTCCATGCGTGCATAACGGTCATGAGTGCAGGCCGTACAGGTGCTCTATAAGAATGAGTAAAGCCAAAGACTAAAGGACAGACATGCTGTTCAGAAAGGACGTCGGGAAAAGGAAATTATTACACCGCCTGCTCCCGTCCAAATTACACCAGAGTTACCGACCGCTACCGCGTTTTGTTTGTAAATTTATTCCCGCGTCGCAAAAAATCTGGTCGAGTCCCGCGGGAATGCAGACCTCTAGTATACGGTCCTACTTTTGATTAATTCATCCAAACTTTGATGACTCATCCAAACTTTGAAAAATTCCATGGCATTTAGTGTTAACAGTATACAGTACATTCCATTTATATGACTGGATTCCGCGATTCCGTCCGTGTTTTCCGCATCCGGGAAATCAAGATAACATTGAGGTATTTTTGCAACTTCACCGTAAAGGATTGTGAATTACTAAAACACAATCAACTTCTGCTGCTGACTTACCTTTGAGAGACAAGTGATTACTGCCGCACGCTGCACGCAGCTCCAGCAAGCGCGTTCCGTCTGTGTCTTCACTTCCTTCAGCCTTGGAGTTGATTGGTCGGACTCGCGACTTCCAACAAATCTGATGCGCGGTGGGCGGAGACTGCTCTAGGGCACAGAGTGGTGAGCTCTGACAGGCTGCGTCGGAGCCAAAGAGCGCATTTCAAAAATAAATTATTTTTATCGGCAAATCGGTTTTGAAAATAACCGATTCCGATAATCGTGAAAATGCTTAATATCGGCGCCAATAATCGGTAGAGCCGATAATCGGTCGACCTCTAATTTTTAGTGTGGAATGAAACCGCAAGTTTAGCCGCAAATGTTATTATCTAACTCCCCCAAAGCTGTGATCGAAACTCCGTGAGTTACGCGCTCTTTCACCCGCTGAACTTTTCATATCTAGTGAATTAACGTTAGCTTATGGTTTATTTCCACCAAAACTGGAGTCGATGCTTGTTGGAACTCTGGAAAGACAAACCGAGGCCATTTTGGTTAGTTTTATTTTGTGTTCTGTTGAGTTCAAACAAAGCTTGCTTTACTATGGTATGCGAGGTAAAATAACCTCCGATTCGAGCCTGTCAATGACAAACACGAGCACTTTTTAATACATACATTTATGGTGCGTCAAAAAAAAAAGGTCAGGTTCACGGTCGCGGTTAATACTGGACATAGTCGCTATTAGTCAACAAAGATAAGTAAAATGCATGCCAAAATCTTCAGTAAAGTCAAGCATAATATGTTTGTTATTTTAAATAACTGATGTATTGTTGGAGTGTACGAAATACACATGTATATGCAACAGTCTACGTGACTTTAGCCTATACATCGTCAACAAGTAAGCTAACACATTATTGAATCAAATTTATTTGATTTCTTGCAGGTCTACAGTGTGGTCCACTTGTCTTTGCACCCTGGGAAGGGCAATGCTGTCGCATGGCAGTATTTTGTAAGTTTCATTTAAATTAATTAAATTTGTATTTACAGTCATCAAAAGTTTACATAGACCTTGCAGAATCTGCAAAATATTACTTTTTTTTTTACCAAAATAAGAGGGCTTATAAAAAAAAAATGCAGGTTATTTTTATTTAGTACTGACCTGAATAAGATATTTCAAATAAAGGATGTTTACATATAGTCCACAAGAAAAAAAAAATAGTGGAATTTATAAAAATGACCACATTCAAAAGTTTTCATACACTTGATTTGATCCACATGATCCACATCAGTTTTGTTTTTGTTTTTTTGTTTTTTTTTTATGTTAAATTTACCTGATCTTCAAATTTTTCTGAAGAACAGGCAGTTTAACTGTTCAGGAACATGAACAACTATCAGTAAACAAAAAAAACAGCTGTGGATCATTCAGGTAACCACACAGTATTAAGAATCAAGTGTATGTAAACTTTTAAACGGGTCATTTTTATAAGTTCTTTTATAAGTTCTTTTCTCTTTTGGACTATATGTAAACCCTTATGTGAAATATCTTATTCAGGTAAGTACTAAATAAACAATAACATGCATTTTGTATGATTATCTCTCTTAACATTTTGCAGATTCAAGGCAAGGTGTATGTAAACTTTTGAATTCAACTGTATTTATTCTTTCATTTATTTTTCATCTATGCTACAGAATTTTTATTCACTATTTTTTTCCCCATGCTCTGTTCATTTTTCCTGGTGCTGTGGATAACAGGTTTTGTCTTTGTGTGTTCCATGACTGTGTTTCAGTTTCACCACTGATGGGAATAAATATACTGCCAGACGGGGAGTGAGCAGAAGATTAGGCCATCAGCCCTGCATGTCAACAGCTTCATTCAGTCCAAAATGATGTCTAAATGGAGGACTTCACAGAGAGGGTCAGTGGCCTGTTTGCCACCACCCACATGTCCTGCATTTAGGGGTGATGGTTATAAGACACTTGTTGTTTTTGCTAATTTCAAGATAGTTTACTTTTTAGATAGTTTTAAGATAAATCAAGTTCTCTCTTAGGACACTGATTCCCAATCCAGCTCTCAAGATGCATCTGTTTGTTTCATTTATATTCTTGCGCACTTAAAATGCTTTCATGGCTGAAAAATGTTGATGCACTGTACTCTGGGTAGCAAACACAATACTAAAATGTTTTGAAATGTTTTAATAAAAATACTTTTGTAAATATGTTTGGATTGTCTTTTGATTTGTAATTTTATTCTGAATTATAGTAGTATCACAATTTTACTAACTATTTGTATGTACTCTTCCTACTACACAATACACAATTACTGCACAATAGGAAATTACAGTAAAAACAAAATTGCAAAGTACTGTAAAAATACAGTACAATACTGTTTTGTAGCTTTAAAGTACACTATTCTACATACTGTAAAGTTGCATTACAGTACATTACCTTGTTGCCAGTAACTTACTGTAAAAATACAGGAAAATTTTTAACAGTGTACGGCTTCAAACAATCCCAAATGCGGTTGTAAACGATCCCAGCCAAAAAAAGGGTCTTATCTAGCGTAGCGATCGGTTATTTTCATAAAAATAATACAATTTATATACTTTTTAATGTCAAACACCCATCTTGTCTTACTCTGCCTGGACTGTTTTTTTCTCATTCATGGCGAAAAACTCCAATCTCATGTTCTCCCTCAACTTTGAAATCATCATATATTGCTGTTTTACCTTTTTGTTAAGGGTGTTTGATCTTCTTTGCATGTTTACTTTGCAAAGACTGTGTCGGTACTTCTGCAGTGATGTAGGATGATTTTGAAATTATTTTTGAAGCCGAGGGAGAAAATACAGTCTGAGTTTTTCAACATACTGTCTTGAGCCAGAAAACACAGAGTTCAACGAAAGCAAGGCAAGACGAGCGTTTGACAAAAAAAAGTACTTAAATTGTATATATTTTTTTTTAAATAACCTATCGTTTTGCTAGATAATTCCCTTCTTCCTTGACTGGGATCATTTACAACCACATTAAGGATCGTTTAAAGCTGCATTTAAACTGCATTTTGGAAGTTCAAAATTGGGGCACCATATCAGTCCATTATAGGGAGAAAAATGCTGAAATGTTTTTCTCCAAAAACATCAAAGACATGAACATCTTGGATGACAATGGGGTGAGTACATCATATGTGAATCTTTGTTTTGGAAGTGGACTTAAATAAATCACCTTTCTCTGAAATAAATAATAAAAGCTGCTATACTAATCTTTCTCCTTTTGCTTTACTGTTTCTATCTCTGGATGCCCATCCCAAGGTTACTAGAGTTTACTCCAGTCCCAGATTGGATCCAGCCTCACTTGTGAAGACTTCAGATTAGTGCTGGGCGATATGGAAAAATCATATATTACGATATGGATTATTTTATATCACGATAATGATATATATCACGATATACCACAATAAAGTACGTTTTCAGTTATTCTCTGAAAAGTTTGACAAAAATATCATTGCATACTTTTTTTTGCAACTTTATTTTGAAGTGACATTTAACTGAACTGTCACAAATGAGAAAAATACATTTTAGTGCAGCAATATAAATGTATCAAATGACAACAGATGTGGTGGAGGTAGAGCTACAGTAGCCTTCACATTTTTTTTTATCCACATCATAGTTATTTAAATAGTATTATCAAAATAAACTCTTATTTTAAAAAAAAAAAAAATTAAAGTGCACAACCATTTCAAGTTTCTGAGCAGAAAAGCACTCAATTATAAAAAATAAACACAAAACATTTTTCAACCTTGTAGTGCAAAGTTTGCAAACTAAAAGTATCAAAAGTAAATATCAGAGTTGAACACCAACTTTCACAACTTTCTTTATGTCGCATTTCTTCGATTCTCCCGTATTCTTTTTCGTGGACCTTCTTCAAGTGGTAAAAGAGGTTTGTTGTGTTAGCGTCGGGCGCGGAAACAGTCTTTTGGCAGAGTTTGCACATGACTGTCTTCTGCTCCGTGTCGGAGCTCTTGAAGCCAAAATGCAACCAAATCACTGACGTACCCCCACGTTTCGCTAAAAGTACTTCTTGGGCTGCTGCCTGCGTAGCAGTTTCAGTTTGTTGCGACTCTGGGCATTCATCTTCAACCTCTTGCGTCTCCATCTTTAAGCACTCACGAGTTAACTAGCGTAAAGCATGTCGTAAAGCATGTCGCAACAACGTAAAGCGTCACGTCGCAAAACCACAAGACAGAGTTTCTTTGCGAAAAAGTTCATTTTTATTCTAGATTATCACTTATATAAAGGTTAGAGTATGCATTGCATAGCGACAAGACATTATCATACATTTGTCATAGCCTATTTAATGCAATATTTTCTTTAGTAACTGATAAAATTAGGTTAGAAACGATAGAAGAGAAATAGGACGATAGACACTTTTCTATTGTCCCCACGATATATATCGTCATATCGCCCAGCACTACTTCAGATGATGACCACTCAACAAGACTTCATATGATGGCAACTGGACATACAAAACTGACAAATATTATTCTTATATTGCCTTTACGGGTAAGTTTGACGATTTTCAACCTGGTTTGTATTATTGCAGTGTTTCTAATATCTGTAAATGAACAATATGAACATTTTTTGGATCATCAAAATGCAATGAGTTTTGCTGACAAATAAACTGGGTATCTCTGAGAAAGATTAAACATTGTTCTTTTACATGTATTTCCAACATTGTAACAATACAAATTGGATTGAAAATTGTTGAACTTAGCCTTTAATAATCTTGAAGGATAGTGTGTGAGCACATGACTAGAGACTTTAGCAATATATATATATATGTATATAAATTATTTGTATCATATAATTTCAAACATTTTAACTGCTGTAGTGTTTGCTTGGTTTTTATTTTATGTCGTTCTTGTATTATTGTAACTCAGTTTTTGCCATGAAAATAGTCTTAGATTCTGGTGTGGCAATACAAATAGATAATTACTTGTACTGAACACATGACATGTTTTATGTTTGAGCTGCTGTCATATGGACATTACTTTGTTGCCAGAAGATCTTCCCCAGTAAGTCTCAGTCACCTCTGGCTGATTAAAGAATTTTTTTGATTGTAATCCTGAAAAAATGCATTTTCTGTAAACCTACTTTGAAATAAGTATTTGAAAAGTTGCTTGTACTTATACAAGAGTTAACAATGGTTTTACTATAGTAAAACTGTAGCAACCATAAGTTTGATTTATTAAAAATAATTTTTTCGTTTTTTGGTTCATACCAAGGTTTGATGCCATGGTTCTACTATAGTTCTACTATATATTGTAGTAATACTACAGTAAAACTGTGGTAACCATGACTATAGTAATCATATTTTTAAAATCATGGTAAAATTTGTAGTAACTATGGTTTTACTGCAAATACTATAGTAATGGTTATTTTTGTACTTACTATGGTTTTACTGCAACAGTCATAGTTAAACCATTGGTATTGTAGTAAAACTATGGTTGATTTTGTTTTTAGTATGGTTTTACTGCAAATGCTGTGGTTAATCTTTGAAAGAGTACACATTGAATGTAATGCTTCTCATTTGTATGTCACTTTTGATAAAAGCATCTGATAAATGTAAATGTATTTGCATGTTTAATATGTTTATTGAAAATATTAATAAATTTGCAACTGTTATTGAGAGTGGTGTGTGTTGTTTTATTATAAACCAGCGGTTGCTGCCACGGGTGGTCCTAGAATAACGATGAGCAAAACGCCAGAGAGCACACAGGCAGAGCAGCTGATGGAATTTTGTAAATCGGGTCGACGTCGGCCCGACGTATGTGTGCTGTTAGGTTGTGATTGAAAGAAAATATCTCTCTGAGTAAAAGTTTAGGAGAGAACAGCACATAAACATCACTATAAAATCAATATGATGTTATAAAATACATATTTTAAATTACATAAAACATTTACTTCTAGTGTTTCCCTGTTAAAAGCGACCTCCACCTCAACACTGCACAGCAATTCAGATCTATGAGAAATGTTTAGGTGCACACAGCATATTAATATCATCATAAAGTAATATTACACATAATGTAAAGGAAGTAAAACACTTACTTTTGGCATTTTCCTTGATAAAACCAACTTTCCTGTCTGCTCCACATTGTGATTGAAAGAAAATATCTCTCTGAGTAAAAGTTTAGGAGAGAACAGCACATAAACATCACTATAAAATCAATATGAAGTTATAAAATACGTATTTTAAATTACATAAAACATTTACTTCTAATGTTTCCCTGTTAAAAGCGACCTCCACCTTACTGCATAGTAATTCAGATCTATGAGAAATGTTTAGGTGCACACAGCATATTAATATCATAATATAGTAATATTACACATAATGTAAATGAAGTAAAACACTTTTTCTTAATAAAACCAACTTTCCCATCCGCTCCGCATCGTGACTGACAGAAAATATCTCTCTGAGAAAAAGTTCAGGAGAGCACAACACAGAAATACGGTGGTCATAATTATTATACATAATGTAAATGAGGTAAAACACTTACTTTCTGTGTTTTCCTTGATAAAACCAACTGCCCTGTCTGCTCCGCATCGCAAGTGAAAGGAAATACCGTTATCTCTCAAAGAAAAAGTTTAGGGGTAACATTAACATTAATTACACAGCGCTCTCGTCTGTTCCGCATGGTGAGCGGAACAAATGTCTTTGAGAAAAGTTAGCGGCATACAGCACATTAATATTGTTATAAAACGATATGATATTACAAAACACATTTTGTGCGTAAGATTAAACACTTTATTTAGTTGTTTCCCATCTTCATATGCTCCACATCGCGAGGAAAGAAAATGGCGTCTGTAAAAAATATTTTAAATGGGTGAGGCGCGCACACGAGGAAATATCCCGGATGTGAATTACTACTAAATCCGACGGACCAATCAACAACCAATTTTCAACGTCGATTTTTGGGCTAAAAGAAGTCCATGAAGGGCCGGCTTGATTTAGCCCAAAAAACGACGTCCAAATGACATCTGGTGTTGGGTGGGGTAGACATACATACAGATAGATAGGAAACAGCTTAACAGTCTTTTCAACCACACAGTACAATCACTCATATTATCACAGAAATACTGTAATAAAAGTTTATAGTTTGGATATAAACACTGACGTCTATGCAAATCATCTTTTAAAAGTAATTTTCCCTTCAAATAACATTTGATTACAATGTTTATTACAAGTGACTGTTAAAAATTAAAAAGTTTGTCACTGAATCATTTGGGTTAGAAGAGATTTGTTCAAAAATACTGATTCATTCAGTAATGGAACAAGTATGTGAAATGGCTGAATCATTTATTCAAACTATTTTTAAAAATAATGAATTAACAATTCAATAATTTAATAATTAAACTTTTTTAATACAATGAGGCAATTAGTTTGTCTCAGACTTTAGTATATTACATGTTTTTATGCTTAGTTCAGAATCGTCATTCTCAATTTATCCACAATCATGCAGCTCAGATAGACAGATAGACAGTAGATAGATAGACAGACAGATAAACTGTAATGACTAAATTGTTCTATTATCTGTGAACACTTAGTCAAATCAGCCACCGCCTGGATTCGAATGCTCCTGTATTTGTGGAATTACAGTAGGAATGTGTGGCACGGCCAAAAAGCTGAGAAAGAGGCTTTTTGGAAGCTCCTGCATGGTGGCGGCTGGCTTAACCGCGTGATTACAGATGACGGCTAACTTGACCAAGGTTGACAGAGGTGTGTGTTTGTTACATACCTTTGTGCGAACAACCATTTTCTGCTCACTGACGCAGAAAATCTGAAGGTCCTGCACCCATCCATTTGTGAACTGCATGTGGGCCTCAAGAGATTTATAGTTTCTAAACTGCTCAGATGTATATGCACTGACACCTCAAACAAGGTATGAAAATACATCAGGGAAGGTTACGGGCGGTAGCTTGTCAAGATCATCAGACCACTCCGTGTGTTCATAAGGGTCGAGTTCGTTGATTGTCTTGATTTTTTCTAAGTATCGCGACTTTGCTTCCTTGTTCAGTTTTTCTCGATATGGAATCTTACACTTAATCAACGTTCGGTCCATTGTTGTTCCTGTTTATTATCGCTTATACTAATTATCCTGACGGCTGACGAGCGTGTCCTATAACATGGCGGCGACTACCCAGAATGCAATGCGCAGTGACGTAAACTCCTGAGCTCTATTTTCACGTCCGCCTTTAGCATGTTGCACACAGAAATATGTCAACAACTAGACTTTATCTAATTCTTATTGAGGAGAAAATTTTTACCGGTATATCGCAAACGATAAGATATCGCCCATCCCTAGTGTGTGTAATATTAACATTTGTTGTTTTTCGGATCAGCTGCTATAGAAGACAAACTGAAATCTGAGTGCAGAGACGAGCAAAGGAATAGTAAGTATATTTTAATGTCGCATCACCTCTGTTATAGAGATTTTTTTAATCAGGCCTAATGGAGGGTGATTCACTTAATCTTGGAAGAAAAACGTTAGCATGGGTGTCTATTCCGGTGTTATGGATCAACTGGGGATCGTGTTATCTGGGGATGTGCGTGTGCACGTAAGCTATTTTACTTACCTTCCCGGCAGATTCGTCCGATGCGACTGCACAGCTGTAACGGAAACAAGTTTGTACATTCTTAACGCTCTCAGTAAATGTTGATGCACTTACTACACTCTGTTGTGTCTTCAATACCTGTTCTGATGCATTGGACACAGTTAAATTGTCATTTGAACTTGATTTCACAGGGTGCAGACATGGTTCACAAACCACGCCCACGTTATCTCGAGACATTCACTAAAATGGAAAATGACGATTAATCTTCAACGCAAGTTATACTGCTCTATCCTCGGGGAAAATGTTAGTAATGCACGAAATTTGTGTATGTAATCAACACTAGAATTATATTTAAATGTAAAGTTTTACATTTAAATTAACATAACTTGGTATAGTGAGTTTTCCTGCAACGTGTGACTTATCTTCTGTATACCTATGGTGGTTTTACATAATACAATAAAATAGAAAATAAGTTTGACAGCCAGTGTTGACCATGGTTTCTTTATAAGCAGTAGAGCCTACATGCATTGACATTGATAAGTATTCCACCTCAGCCTTGCAGAAGGTACCAGCTTACTTATCTAGAAATGCATCTAATAATGTGCATTGTTTGTACAGGTGCATTAAAAGCAGTATTTTCACTGATGATTGATTGGAGTCTCTAGGTGTCAATGCACTGACATGCAAATATCTGATAGAACTGTACTCTCAATTTAAAGATATACTTGGAGACAAACTCACATTTGGGATTATTATAAACATTTATTACAAATTACATTTCCATGGTTACATGGCTTCTTGAAACTCTGAAACATATGCAACCCCCCCCCACCCCCCACCCCCAGAGGGGCAGAGGTCTGAAAGGTCATCTTTGGACAATGAGAAAAGTAATTAATAGGTGACATACAGAATGCTTGAAATCAGGTTCACAAGGCAAAGGTTTGAAGAAAAAAAAAAAAAAAAAGGAAAAAAAGAAAATTGCTTGCCAGTTTCTTTCAAAAGTGTTATGCAAATCTTTTTCCGCATCTCCACAATTCCTCCATCGACTGGAAAATCCATGGTTTCCTTTATAAGAAGGGCCTGTGCTAACTGGTGTGAAAATAGAGTTAGAATAAAATAAAATAAAGAAGTCAAGCTCTCAATTAACAACTTTAAAATAATTGACTAATTACAGACTATACTTACTTTGCAAAAAAATGCACCACATGATGTGGAATCTTGCTGAGTAGGATGATTTACTGGGCGGGATCCCCACCTTGAAATGTTAAGACCTTTCAGCCTCATAAAAGATCTGTAAAAGAGTACACCACTTAGTTTATGGAATAGCAAAATGTATCACCATACAATTTGATAGACTACACATACTAGCCTTGTCACAGCTTTGCAGTGCCTGAGGCTTGATTCTGTAGCCCCGAAAGGGTCAATGTATACCGACTGTCCCTCTTTTGGGTACATAGCCTTAAGAAAAAAAAAAAAAAAAAAAAAAAAAAAAAACAGATTACTACATCTTGTTAGAGCTCTTGTTTTGGACACATGACCAACTACTCATGTCTCCAATTTTGTCAGTTCACAAGCATTTAGTCACTTACTATAAAAGTCCAGTGACTGCT
>NC_066872.1:19414459-19462604 GCF_022985175.1 Labeo rohita
CTTCAGAATTTGACCCTGAGACTTTTTTTCAGTCTATGGAGATTTGTGATTTGTGTTTACTTAAGTTACTTATGACATTTTAATAGATAAAGTGTTTTTTTTAAGTATACAGTAATAAAGCATTTACAAATTATTTGCAAACAGTAACTGTAGTTCCCTATCTGTTGTACACTAGTTGTGTTGAGTAGTGTACGACACAAGGGGTCGCTCTTGGGAGCCCAATCACCTCTGACGGTATAGAAACAGGCCAATGAATTTGGGTGTGCAGATTTTGCATAGCTGGCCACGCCCGTTCATCGGGGTATAATAGGGCAGCGTGTGCATCTGCTCACTCGTTCTGTTTTTCGGAGCCGAATGCAGCGTCTCTGCGTCACCTGCCCTGCGGTCCAGCTCTCGTAGGAAGGTGGCACCGTCAGCTCGTCCTCAGGCCACTAAGAACCCTCGTCAGGCTTCGAAGCGGTCCTGAGACGGGTGGCTCAGGGAGGAGGGATCGTTTGACCCGTCCGGGTCCACACTCAACGAGGGGACGAGTGCTGGATTCGGCTCCAACTCGGCTGTCTGCCACCTGGCAGACGGCCACCACATGGTTAATAAAAGCAATTTCCTTCTTCTCTGGGCGTTACTCACAGTACTCCCGACCCTCTTCACGATAGTTGGGTGCTGTATCCTCCATCCAGGGCATGCGGTCGCACACCCACTGTGTTCCCTCATGTCCTGAAACAACGAGCTCGTTCAAACGATTTTCCTCCTCGGGGGAATCCTCTGGTCAGCTCTCACGACACAAACTCGCCGGGCAAGGCAGCCAGTGGTTTCCAGGGCTTCTCACCTCCGGCCACACACTGCCTTCCCAGCCACATTACCCCCAACCCTGGTACGTTGGGTGTAATTCCTTTGAGACCCCTAGCGGAGAATTTTTCGGGTTGGCTGAATCTCCCCAACCCTTCCCGCTGGCTCCTCAGGACCATCCGGCTCGGCTATGCTATCCAGGTTGCACGGCATCCGCCCAAGTTCCGGGGTGTGCTTGCTACCTCAGTGCGAGGCAGCAGCACCTCGGTTCTTTGTGCGGAGATCGCAGTCCTTCTGGTGAAGGGTGTGATAGAAACTGTCCCCTCAGTCGAGATGAAGAAAGGGTTTTACAGCCCCTACTTCATTGTACCCAAGAAGGGTGGTGGGCTCAGGCCAATCCTGGACCTGAGAGTTTTGAATCGGGCCCTACTCAAGCTCCCGTTCAAAATGTTAACGTTCAAGCACCTTCTCATGTGCGTCAGAGCTCAGGATTGGTTTGTGGTGATAGGCCTAAAGGACGCGTACTTTCATGTCTCGATCCTTCCAAGACACAGGCCGTTCCTGCGGTTTGCCTTCGAAGGACGGGCATATCAGTACAAAGTTCTTCCCTTCGGCCTCTCCCTGTCGCCCCACGTCTTTACGAAGGTAGCGGAGGCTGCCCTGGCCCCCCTCAGGGAAGTGGGCATCCGCATTCTCAACTATCTCAATGACTGGCTAATCCTAGCTCACTCGTCGGAGTTGGTTTGCGCTCACAGGGATGTGGTTCTCAACAACTTGGCTCAGTTGGGAGTTCAGGTCAACTGGGAAAAGAGCAAACTCCCCCCAGTGCAGAGGATCTCTTTTCTCGGTGTGGAACTGGACTCGGTCAGTATGTCTGCTTGTCTCTCCCCGGAGTGTGCACAGTCAGTGCTGAGGTGTATGGCGACACTCAGATGCGGGTCTGCGGTCCCCCTAAAACAGGTTCAGAGGCTTCTAGGGCACATGGCATCCTCAGCATCCTCATCCTCCGCGGTCACGCCGCTGGGCTTGATGCACATGAGACCGCTGCAACACTGGCTGCATACCCGAGTCCCGAGATGGGCATGGCACAGGGGCACGCTTCGTGTGAGCATCACACCATCGTGTCGCAAGACTCTCAACCCTTGGACGGACATTGCATTCCTGCAGTCAGGAGTACCCTTGGAACAGGTGTCCAGATGCATCGTTGTCACCACAGATGCTTCCAAGACAGGCTGGGGCGCCGTTTGCAATGGACAAGCAGCTTCTGGGGTCTGGACAGGCCCCCGACTGCTTTGGCACATCAACTGCCTGGAGTTGTTGACAGTGCTCTTGGCCCTGAAGAGGTTACGACCTTTGGTTCAGGGCAAGCACGTGTTGGTCCGGTCAGACAACACAGCGACTGTAGCCTACATCAACCACCAGGGCGGTGTACGCTCCTTTCGCATGTCACAACTAGCTCGCCATCTCTTGCTGTGGATCCAACACAGACTCAGGTCTCTTCGGGCCACTCACATTCCAGGCGAAGCCAACCGTGTGGCCGATTCTCTGTCACGCCAAGTTTCGCTCGGAGGCGAGTGGAGGCTCCACCCCCAGGCGGTCCAGCTGATTTGGGATCGATTCGGACAGGCACAAGTAGATCTCTTTGCCTCACCGGAATCCACCCACTGCCAGTTATGGTACGGGCTAACCGAGGCTCCCCTCGGGATAGATGCACTGGCACACAGCTGGCCGAAGAACAGGCTCAAGTATGCGTTTCCCCCAGTGAGCCTCATTGCACAAACCCTGTGCAAAGTCAGGGAGGACAAGGAACAGATTCTTTTGGTGGCCCCCTTCTGGCCCCACAGAACCTGGTTCTCGGACCTGGTGCTCCTGGCATCAGCTCCCCCCTGGCGCATTCTTCTGAGGAAGGACCTCCTCTCTCAGGGGAAGGGCACAATCTGGCACCCCCGCCCGGATCTTTGGAACCTCCACCTATGGTCCCTGGACGCGACCAGGAGGATTTCAGAGACATTTCACCATCAGTGGTAAACACCCTCTTACAGGCAAGAGCTCCCTCCACCAGGCAGCTGTATGACCTGAAATGGCGTATTTTTGTAAACTGGTTTTCTTCCCGGGGGAAGGACCCACGGAGGTGTGGCATCAAGTCAGTGTTATCCTTCCTCCAAGGAGGCCTGGACAGGCACCTACCTGCCTCAACATTCAAGCTTCATGTCACAGCAGTATCAGCTAATCATGACTTGGTGGGGGGCAGATCGGTGGGGAAACACGATTTGATAATCAGATTTCTTAGAGGAGCCCGGAGATTAAACCCTCCCCGGCCGCATCAGATCCCCTATTGGGATCTTTCTGTGGTTCTCCGAGGTCTACAGCGAGATCAAGTTGAGCCCCTTCAGTCAGTCGGAGTTGACGCCCTCTTCCTAAAGACGGCGCTCCTGACTGCACTCACTTCTGTCAAAAGAGTGGGAGATCTCCAAGCCCTCTCCATCAACAATTCGTGCCTAGAATTCGGGCCGGCAGATTCTCACGTTGTCCTGAGACCCCGGCCTGAATATGTGCCCAAGGTCCCCACTACTCCTTTTAGAGATCAGGTGGTGACCTTGCTAGCTATTTCTTCTCAGGAAGATGACCCCAACCTGACCTTGTTATGCCCAGTCCGTGCCCTGCGCATTTACTTGGAACAAACTCAACCCTTCAGACGTTCGGAACAGCTCTTTGTCTGTTATGGAGGACAGCAGAAGGGGAAGGCTGTCTCCAAACAAAGGATTTCCCACTGGCTAGTGGACGCAATCCGGATGGCCTACCAGGCCAGAGGTTTACCCTGCCCATTAGGAATAAGAGCTCACTCAACCAGGGGCGTCGCTGTTTCGGCAGCTCTTGTGAATGGGGCCTCATTAACAGACATCTGTAGGGCTGCAGGTTGGGCTACACCTAACACATAGATTCACACCAGATTTTACAATTTGCACATGGAACCAGTATCGGCTAGAGTCTTGAACGCAAGCTCTTGACTCGGCACACTGGTTGGTGTAGAGCTTGCCTAAAGCGCTTCCCCTAATTGGTGATTACGCTTCTAAGTTTCAGTAGGTTTCCTGGACACCTCCCTCCATCATTGGCACTTCCAGACGTGGCAGAGTTTTGCAGAGGAACTCGCTACAAATTCCAACATAAGGTTGGAGTTGTGCCCCATATGTAGTGGCCCCTTATGTGGCCCCATGTGTTTATTTCCACCTATAGCTCGTTGTGGTGCGGTGTTTCCCCTGAGATCAGGTTTGTCTCTAAGGTCCTAAGTTTGGTTGTCTCCCTTACGTGAGACCCACCATGGGTCCCATATCTAACGATATTCACTTTATACCCCCCCTCTGGGCAGGTTGTGATCTCCGTAGTGCCTCTTTCCCTCGGGAAACAGTCACTTCCCAACGTTCACCAAGACTCGCTCCACTGAGGCAGGCCCGGCTGCAGGGCTCTGCTGTACAGGTCAGTTCTTGGATGCTGGGAGATCACGAAGAGGTGAGCTGCACTTATGTTAACACGTTGGCTTGTTACTATCTGCACCCGGTCATTCGTGATGCGGCCAGACTTGTGGCGTGATTTGACAGGGGACCCCAGATAGGGAACGTCTCGTATGGTAACCCTTGTTCCCTGATGGAGGGAACGGAGAGGTTGTGTCTCCCATGCCACAACTCTGGACCGCCTCTGAGTGAGTTGAGACGCTCGGCTCCTCAGATCAGAATGAGTGAGCAGATGCACACGCTGCCCTATTATACCCGGATGAACGGGGCGTGGCCAGTTATGCAAAATCTGCACACCCAATTTCATTGGCCTGTTTCTATACCGTCAGAGGTGATTGGGCTCCCAAGAGTGATCCCTAGTGTCGTACACTACTCGACACAACGTCTCTGTTCCCTCCATCAGGGAATGTCTCGAGTTACTTGACTGTAACCCTGTTCCCTTAAAAAGCGGGAATGAGATGCTGCGTATCAATATGCTAATGAGAACAATCTTTGTTCGACCGGTTGTGAAGCATGTGTGTCAAACACGCCAAGAATTGGCCTAAATAACCTCGGCAGGTGACGTCATTTGATTACATGCACCTGAGGGTTATAAATCTTCAGGTTACAGCTTTGTCTGAAGAGATGTCCAGGCACGCCTACAGTTTCCTTTTTAAGGGAACAGGGTTACAGTCAAGTAACCTGAGACATTCCCTACCAAAAGCTACACTCGATGCTGCATATCAATACACTAATGGGAACGAGAATACCACCGCCGCTGCACTGGAAGTGTCTGGACCCGTCAAGGTTGTGTAGTGTGTGCGCACATACATCGAAGAGGTCTCAGACATGACTCTGGGATGTTGGCTCAAGGACATGAGAGCCTGGAGCATCATGGACATCCAAATTGTAGAGTCTGCAAAATGTGTGCGGAGAGGTCCAGCCTTGCTGCACCACACACTTGCTGCAAGGGGACACTGTCAGAGCCTAAATATAGCATGCAACCCACCTGGCTGAATGGGCCCAACTCCTAGAGGGGAAGCTTGACCGCGCTCCTCGTAGGCTAGGGCAACAACATCCCTCACCCAGTTAGTCTAAAGGTAGCCATAGCATATGAAAAACTGCTCTGATTTACACCACTAGCTAGTGCGGTGGATGTAAATCTGAAGAGCATGTACTGGACACAGTAGGTGAAGTCCTTCTTGCTCCGGTGTCGTGAATGGCAGAGGGCAGAAGGCTTCAAGAATGGCTGGATAAAAGGGTGAGGATGCAAAATAGCTTTGACCAGCCCAGGGGCAAAGCCTAAGCAGGATGACAAGACTGACAGAACCTGCAAATCCCATTTCTCCTCAGAGAAGTGATAGCCATGAGAAAAACCATCTTCAGAGTCAGAGACCTGACAGGCGGTGACTCTAGTGGTTCAAAATAGAGTCTCAACTAGACCCTTAGAGCACTAAAGCCAAGTCCCACGAAGGAACTGTCGCTCTGGTGAGCGGCCTCAACCGCTTAGCTCCATCAAAGAAGCGACCAGCTCAGGGGCAAAGCCTAAGCAGGATGACAAGACTGACAGAGCCTGCAAATGCACATTTTTTCTTAGAGAAGTATTAGTCATGAGAAAAACCATCTTCAGAGTCAGAAACCTGACAGGCGTTGACTCTAGTGGTTCAAAATAGGGTCTCAACTAGACCCTTAGAGCTGGTGAGCGGCCTCAACCGCTGAGCTCCATGAATGAAGCAGGCAACTAGAAGGTGCTTTCCCACAGAAACCCAGTCAATCAGAGTTTGGCAGACCGAACCGGCGGCCACATAGACTCTGAAAGTACCAGGACATGTACCTGAGGACAGATTTTCTTGCAGGAACTCCAGCACGGAACACTCTGGCAGTGAACTGGGTCTGCATGGTGTGCCAAACACCTGTGTTCGAAAAAGCACCATCTGAGGCATAACTCCTTCTAGTGGAGGGAGTCCTGGCAATCAGAATAGTATGTAGTGTATCTGCTGGAAACCCAGGATCCCTTGTGGTCCCCCTCAGGGGCCTGAGATGAAGGTTCCAGAGCTCAGGTCGGGGATGATATACGTCCCCTGTGCCTGAGGTAAGACAACTTTCCTGCCCGGAATCGCCCACAGCAAGCCGCCAAGGAGGGATATTAAATCTGGGAACCACACTCTGGTTGGCCAACAAGGTGCTATAAATAAGTACAAAACCTTTGTTGACAACCATGGCCAGGACTCCTGGAAGCAGAATGATCAGGAGAATGCGTAACGACGCAGCCTGGACCACATATGGGTCCTTGCGTCCAGGTCCAGGGGAGCTGGAGAAGTCAGAGAGTGGACATTGTGCTGTTTTCTGTGAAGCAAAGAGGCCCATCTCTGCTTCATAAATTCTTCCAATGTGTCACAGCTTATCTGGACAGTGAGTCTGCTCTCACATTCATATGCCCCAGAATGTAAATCGCCTTGATGGACAGTAACTTGTTCTGTTTCCCAAGCAGAACCTGCTATGCTAGCCTGTTCCAGGCAGCACAGATGCAGTCTGTGCTGGTGACTTAAGTGGCTACCACAGTATAGTCCCCCCGCACTAAGACATGGTAGCCCCTGCTGGAGGATGTATTTCAGGGCCCGAAATACAGCCATCATTCCGAGGCAATTGATGTGCCAATCGAGAAGATGACCTCTCCAGATCCCTTGGGCTGGACTGTCATCCAAGACCCCACCCCAGCCCGTGAGGGAAGCGTCTGTCGTTAGCATCTTGCGACAACAACACATGCCTAGAGTGGGACCCAAAGTCAAAAACCGGGGTCTGAACCACATAGAAAGGGTACGAAGCCCTTAGCGCGTAACCCTTGTATGCCTCTGGGGATTGGCCCTTAGATTAAATCCCCTGGCTCTGAGCCACAACTGCAGCGGTCTCACGTGCATGGCATCCAAAGGTTTACGTGGATGCAGTCACCATGAGACCTAAAGCTTTCTGAAAGTATGTAGAGTAGCTTTCTGGCCTAGCCTAAAATTCCTCAGGGTGTTTAGAATGGATTCGACACGTGTAGGACACAACTGTGCCCACAGTAGGATCGAATCTGTACAACCCCTAAATACATTGTCCCCTGGGCAATAGAGAAACACTTTCCTTGGTGCTGAGTCTCCACCCCAAAAGCTGCATCTATGCATTTTGTATATGTGCGGGGTGATAAGGCTAGGCCGAATGGAAGAACCCGATTCTAGTAAGCTTTACCCCCAAAGCGAACCTCAGGAACTTCCTGCGTTGTGGCAAAATTATAAATGGAAAGTATGCGTCCTTGAGATCTAAAGTGGACGCAACCCCCGTCATTTCTGAGAACCAGAAATACTGGCTATGGCAGTACGACTCTGTGTAGGAGGGGAGATGTTCTACAACCTCCTTGTTCAGCAGAGCTTGCAATTCCAGTGTCAACAAAAACGCTTGTTCTGGTTTCACGGTAGTGTAGACCACGCCATTGAAACGCAGAAAATGATATGCATATCATATGCTGTAGCCCCTTTGTACAGCGCTGCTAAATTTTCTGAAAGGGACACTGTTTGTGACACTTTGTTTTGCCGGGGGAGAATGTTAAATGTCTAGTGTCCTGAAACACGGCAGGACACAATCAAACATGTAACATCTTACTGGAGATCGCTGACCTCCAAAACACCAGTGGTGGCAGAAGTTGTACAGCGATCCCCTAAGGGTGCCAGGAAGGTGCTCTTACTCCCCGTTGGAGTTAACCACGGACCTCCCCGAGGGGACACACCCATTGTCCTTGGAACAGCCTCAGGACCTCCATTCGGTCATAGACCGTTTTTAGGTCCGGCTTCCACTTGGCTGTTGAGTGCTACGAGCTTTTCTCCAGTCTTTACGTGGGAGAGTAAGACTTGCACACTGTCTCTTTAAGCTTCTCGCCTCAGGGGAGCTGGACCGTGTTGGGACTGGGTGGCCGACAGCCCCGACACTAGAGCACGGTAGGGGAAACACTTAAAAGCTTCTTAACCCTCTGGGGTCTGAGGGTGTTTTGGGGCCCTGGAGAAGTTTTGACATGCCCTGACATTTGTGCTTTTTTCAGTATCTTAAAAACATATTAATGGCTAAAGTCTGATTACATTCTAATCAGCACAAACTGGGCTACAATAATATGCAAGCAACATTAAAATACATGTTTGTGTTTTTGAGAAAACGTTTATGCGTGGTTAGTGAAAAACTAAAATCTTTAAGTCACTGAAATAAGACCATGAAACATTAGTCCACAAGACTTTTGAGAACTGGATGTGGTAGTCTAGAGTTTTTTTCTACAAAATTATGTGAAAATCATCTCATTCACGCGTTTACAGAAAACAATATATTGATTTAAATTTTCTAAGACATGTTTTGTGACTGAAAGGGAATATGCGAGGGAGTGACAACGACCATGAATATTGAGTGATCTACACCTGAGAGACAAAAGGCCCTCCTCTAATGGCCCATCAATGAGACTGTGACTGTCAGGTAGAAACAATGAGAGATTCAAAGAATGGAGTTTTAGACTATTTGTATTTTATTTACAACACAGTATCATCAAAACATACATAATTAAGGTCAAAAGCACATTGACTACACTGATCTAACCATAGAGACGTGAACAGACTTTGTGTCATTCCTGAAAACTGTTTTCTGAATTCTGTTCAACAAGTGAAACAAGTAAATTATACCTGATATTTAAAGGATTGCTGCTTCTTTCCGTGGATTTAAGAAACAAAACTCATTATCAGTAGTCCAGGAAATTGTTTTACAATAAAAAAAACAGTGTAGTTGAACATTTGATGTTGGTATAGCACTCTTCATGTAGCCTTCATCTGTGGTGCAGGAATCCGATCACTAGACAAAAAGAAAAAAGAAAAAAAAAAAAAAAAAAAAAAAAAACTGTGAGCATGTTAATATCAGGAGTATCTGTAATATATACATATAGTATGATTTTGTAGTCATAGACTTACACATGCTTTATAATATCTTTAAAAAATGGCATTTTATATCTGAGAAACTAATTATTATTGTTTAGCATGTTAAACACCTATTCATGAACAAAGTATTAATAATAAACTATTATCCTATTGTTATACGATAGATAAATAAATAAATAAATAAATTCGAATTTATAATCATAAACACAAGCATGCTTTGTATGTAGCATACAATACAAAACCATTTCATGTCTGGGAAACTAATTTATTATTGTTAAGCACGTCATAAACATCTATTCGTGAGCAGAGTATATGACAGTAGTTTGGTCTAAACAATCTTAGACTCTATCATTCAGTGTTACAGTGTAAACACTATTACTTTTATATCGCGTCATTTTTATTTTATAGAACATTAAAAACATCCTGGCGTCGTCAAACATTTCGATGCAATGAAATGAAACATACTTCATAACGTTTCACTTTAACGTAAGCAGGCTAATAAAAGAAAGACTTACTCTTTCGGTGGATCTCGCCGTGCGTCGCATCGCGCTCTTCCTCTGAATCCCAATTCAACAAAAGCAAGAGTTGCAGCGTTCGCTGGCCGATCCAAAGAAATGCCGTGGCATGCTTTGGAAACGTGCGCGAAAATCTCCCGATCTGGCGAGAGAACGAGAGAAAGGGGAGGACCCGCCTCTCGAGCCTCGAACAGATCAAAGTGCGTTCTTAACGAGGGCGCAACGGCTCGTGAATCGCCCTAGAATGCAAGAGCTGCATGCTCTTACCCCTAACACTCCAAAAAATACTGCAGAGATGAGCCGTAACACAGAGACAAGCATCTCTCACAGATTAACTCGCTATGATGAGTAAGCGTTAACTTTTACTTTCACTTTCACTTTCATTGATACTGCTTTAGCGTGACACACACACACAATGCGGTCTCTGAAGACAGAGAAACCTGAAGATTTGTACGTCTCACGCCTATTTATAACCCTCAGGTGCATGTAATCAAATGACGTCACCTGCCGAGGTTATTTAGGCCAATTCTTGGCGTGTTTGACACACATGCTTCACATCCGGTCGAACAAAGATTGTTCTCATTAGCGTATTGATGCAGCATCGAGTGTAGCTTTTCGGTAGGGAACGAGGGTTACCATACATAACTGAGACGTTATTCAATACCTGTTGTTAATATATTAATAGACTATATACAAACAATGATGTCTTCATTTATTGTCACTGTAATTAACAAATTCTTCTTGGTTAATTTTCATAATTTCATTTATTGTTTTATTGTTTTAACCTTTATTGGTCATTAATTGCATTAGTATTAAGAGTTTCTTAAAATGTGCACATACATGAAGCCTTTGCCCACAGTTAAACATAACTACTAAAAATTAAATGCTGTCAATATGAAATGCATACAAATACTTATTAGATCACGTTGTTAAAATACATCAGTTAGGATTAGAAGTAGGTTTAGAGTTTGGCTTAGTGGCAAATGGATATACACTTTATACAGTACATCTATACAGTATACTATGCAAGGTCCCTTTAAAACATGGAAACCCAATGTGTGTATGTGTACTTAATGTATTTGTAAACATTTTAAGGATCACTGAATTTTAGTGCAATTAATGTCCAATAAAGGGTGGTTTAAAGCACTTAATTTATTACATTTTCAGATTTTCTGTGACCCAATCTATAGTGGTAACAATCTGCAGTTAATAAGTTGTCAACAAAGTATTATATGACAATAAATGAACTCACTATTTGTATAAAGTCTACTAATGTATTAACTACAGTTTATAAACTACAAATGAACTACAATATTTTTGAAAAGATATAGAAGTGCTTTGGTATTGTGTTTGTATTATAACATGTTATTCAGTACAAACATCCACTCCAGATTATAAACTATATAACGTAATAAATTCAAATTCAAAATATAATCTAATAAATTCACATTAATATGGCTTTTTGTTTTGTTCTCTTTTACAGGCTGTGTGGGTGTCATCTCACTGCTCAGTCCTGTGAAAGTTTATCTTCAGCTCTACAGTCATCAAAAACTGTCCTGAGAGAGCTGGATCTGAGTAACAATGACCTGCAGGATCCCGGAGTAAAACTTCTTTCTGATGGACTGAAGAGTCCAAACTCTAAGCTGAAGATATTGAGGTTGGAGTTTGAAATACTATTATTTATTAGTATTTTTATTAGTGTATATTTTTTATTTTTATTGGTATAAAAATTATTCATTATTTATTTATGTATTAAAAATAATCACACTAAGATTAATTCTTTATTCAATTACTGTGTTCTTCTTGTTCAGGTTTTCCATGTGTAATCTCACTGCTCAGTCTTGTGGGAGTTTGTCATCAGTTTTAAAATCCTCAAACTCTGTCCTGAAAGAACTGGACCTGAGTAACAATGACCTGCAGTATTCTGGAGTGAAACTTCTTTCTGAAGGACTGAAGAGTCAAAACTGTCAGCTGGAGATACTGAGGTAGCTGGTTTTCCATAAAATACCTTACAAAATGCTTTCACAATAAATGGCCATTGAATTTTGTCAACAAATGTTTAATCTGCTCTCAACGCAATGCCAGAACAAGAGACAAAAACATTCCCAGATACTATCCGGATGTGGGCCACTTAAGACAATGACGACTGCTGGCCTTCTTATGGCTCGGACAAAATGGATGTAACCCTGAAGTGGTCCACATGTAAAATAGCAAAAATAACCCAAATGTATTAAATCACTTGTGGGCCTTTTTAGGCAAATATGCAGTGTTCACAGCAAGGTGTAATCTGAATTTGACCCTAAAGTGGCCCATGTGGTAAATATTGTATATGGCCAAAATAGTACCAACCAAATGTGGGCCACCTTTGGCAAAAATGTGCCACAATTGAAAAAGGCTAATCATGGTGTAAACCAAATGTGGTCCACAATCCCCAATTATATATAAAATAAATCTGGGCCAGTTTTGGCAATGATATGGCAGCGTAAGCACTGGCAAATGTGGACGTGAGCCTAAAGTGGCCCACATATAAAATGACAAATATTGCCCAAATAATTAATAGCAATTTGGGCCACTTTTGGCAAATATACGGCACAGTCAGCATTGGCTAATTAGTGGCAGATATGCCCCATATATCACAAAACAGATGAGGGCCAGGTCTGGTTTGGATGTAGCACTTGATACTGGCTAACAGAAATGTATATTTGAAATTGTAAATATGGCCTAAATATTTTAATAGAATTTGCTACTTTTAGTAGGATGCAACAGTTAACTAATGCAAGCTGATCTGGAAATGAGTCTTAAGAAGGCTACATAACCACCAATTTATTTTTTGAAAAATGCTTTTATTGGTGGCGTTTTTATATACTGTATGTGTACTGTGGATCACAAAAACAGAGGTGCACTATAATGATAATCATATAATTAGAATATCTTCAAAAAGTTGATTTATTTCACTAATTCCATTCAAGAAGTGAAACTTGTATAATGTATACATTAGGGGTGTGACGAGACACTTATCCCACGAGACGAGACGAGACACGAGACTGGGTTCACGAGAACGAGACGACACAAGATTTTTAAACTTTTCTTAAGAAATCCTCAATGATGAAATATATAGGGAAAATAGCCTTTTATTCAACTGAAAAAAGGACAAAATGCAAAAAAAAAAAAATGTAGATGCATTTTGAACTTTATGAAATTAAACTTCCATTTTAATGAATTATTTGCAGTAATAAGCAACATTTAAACAAGAGCTTCACGATTCTGGATAAATTAGGAATCCCAGCTGTTTTTAATAAATTGGAAACCATGATTCTCTCAAAAAAGATTAGAAAACTAAACAAAATAATGTATTTTAATAGTGGTTCTGACAAACTGTTCATTGCTCAAGTCTTTTAAAAACATATATTCATTTAAACAAAATAAAAGAAATAAAATAAAAAAAAAATCCAAAAAAGGAGTCAGTGTCTCACTTCATTAAGACTTGCTTGACTATTGAAATCTCCTGAATGAATGATTCAATGACATACTTTTTTTAAACGGGCAGTTGTCACCACCTCCTGGCGGAAGAGGATAAGTATTACTATACATACAAGTGTTAAGATACTTTCGTTTTGACCGCTACTGTAGACAATAAGTGTCTATACCCAAACTATAAACTTTTATCCCAGTACTTCTATTATTTAAATGTCTGTAACACAGAAATAATGATTGTAATGTTGTTAAAAAGACTGCTTGTGTTACTTTTTCTGCGTTCACATTTACCCCGACCCTCTGATTCATTAACATGGGCAGCAACAAAACCTGCTTCTCACGCTCCACTGACACTCGCGATGTGAAACAGTCGTAATAGACACAGCTAAATCGTTGTCAATCAGTAATAAGATCGCATGGGTGTTTGAATCGAGATCTGGATATTTTAAGGATTAATTGTGCAGCTCTAATGTTTTAGAAATGCAAAATGTTTTGCAAATGATATTGTCACGAGATTTCGCGAGACCCGACTAGTCCCACGAGACACATCGGATCTCGTGAGATCTCGTCCCACGAGATCTCGTCACATCCCTAGTATACATTCATTCCACACAGACTGATATATTTCAAGTGTTTATTTCTTTTAATTTTGATTATTATAACTGACAACTAATGAAAACCCCAAATTCAGTATATCAGAAAATTAGAATATTACTTAAGACCAATACAAAGAAAGGATTTTTAGAAATCTTGGCCAACTGAAAAGTATGAACACGAAAAGTATGAGCATGTACAGCACTCAATACTTAGTTGGGGCTCCTTTTGCCTGAATTACTGCAGCAATGCGGCGTGGCATGGAGTTAATCAGTCTGTGGCGCTGCTCAGGTGCTATGAGAGCCCAGGTTGCTCTGATAGTGGCCTTCAGCTCTTCTGCATTGTTGGGTCTGGCATAATCACATCTTTCTCTTCACAATACCCCATAGATCTTCTATGGGGTTATGGTCAGGCGAGTTTGCTGGCCAATTAAGAACAGGGATACCATGGTCCTTAAACCAGGTACTGGTAGCTTTGGCACTGTGTGCAGGTGCCAAGTCCTGTTGGAAAATGAAATCTGCATCTCCATAAAGTTGTTTAGCAGCAGGAAGCATGAAGTGCTCTAAAACGTCCTGGTATACAGCTGCGTTGACCTTGGACCGCAGAAAACACAGTGGACCAACACCAGCAGATGACATGGCACCCCAAACCATCACTGACTGTGGAAACTTTACACTGGACCTCAAGCAACGTGGATTCTGTGCCTCTCCTCTCTTCCTCCAGACTCTGGGACCCTGATTTCCAAAGGAAATGCAAAATTTACTTTCATCAGAGAACATAACTCAGCAGCAGTCCAGTCCTTTTTGTCTTTAGCCCAGACAAGACGCTTCTGACGCTGTCTGTTGTTCAAGAGTGACTTGACACAAGGAATGCGACAGCTGAAACCCATGTCTTGCATACGTCTGTGCATAGTGGTTCTTGAAGCACTGACTCCAGCTGCAGTCCACTCTTTGTGAATCTCCACCACATTTTTGAATGGGTTTTGTTTCACAATTCTCTCCAGGGTGCGGTTATCCCTATTGCTTGTACACTTTTTTCTACCACATCTTTTCCTTCCCTTTGCCTCTCTATTAACGTGCTTGGACACAGAGCTCTGTGAACAGCCAGCCTCTTTTCCAATGACCTTTTGTGTCTTGCCCTCCTTCTGCAAGGTGTCAGTCATCTTTTGGACAACTGTCAAATCAGCAGTCTTCCCCATGATTGTGTAGCCTACAGAACTAGACTGAGAGACCATTTAAAGGCCTTTGCAGGTGTTTTGAGTTAATTAGCTGATTACAGTGTGGCACCAGGTGTCTTCAATACTGAACCTTTTCACAATATTCTAATTTTCTGAGATACTGAATTTGGGGTTTTTCATTAGTTGTCAGTTATAATGTCAGAATGTATGCATTATACAAGTTTCACTTCTTGAATGGAATTAGTGAAATAAATCAACTTTTTGAAGATATTCTAATTATATGACCAGCACCTGTATTTATGCTTTATTTGGTTCATTATTAGCTAAAATGTGGCCTGCTTGTGGACCACTGCCAAAATGCCACCATTCCATGCAGCATGTGGACCACATGAGGGGATGAGCAGGGTTAGAATAAAAATCAACTGTGGCCCACATTAGGGCCAGTTTTGGTTTATTTGGTTGGCTTACATGCGCCAATGCTAAGGCTTACTTTATGCCCAAATCTGGGACTGCCCTGTTATTTCACGTGGTATGTGGGCCAGAGCAAGGTGTTTGGATCTGGGCCAGAATTAAAATCAGTAGTGCCTAGATTGGTCCAGTTCTGGTTTATTTTTATTTATTTATTTATTTTCATGGCTGACATTGGGCCTTCCTTTCGCTTGTGCCACAATTGACACAACCTTTGGTATTTCTAACTTACTTGATCCTAATGATTTGAGTGGTCTGTTAGGCTTATTTTCAGTGAGCATATCTGCGATGTATTTAGGTCCAAGGCCATTTAGTGATTTATAAATGAGTAATAATATTTTAAAATCCTTCAATCCTAAATGTAACTGGAAGCCAGTGTAAGCACCTGAGGACTGGTGTGATATGCTCAGATTTTCTGGTTCTAGTCAGAATTCTGGTAGCAGTTTTCTGGATGAGCTGCAGCTGTCTAAAGGTCTTCTTGGGAAGGCCAGTGAGGAGACCATTACAATAATCCACCCTGCTGGTGATAAAGGCTCTTCAAGTCTTGACTGGAAACATCTAATTCTTGCAGTGTTTTTGAGATGATAGTGTGCTGATTTAGTTACTGCTTTGACATGACTACTGAAATGAAGGTCTGACTCCACAATCACACCAAGATTCTTGACTTGATTTTTAGTTGTTTGACCCCTAGAGTCAAGGTATGCATTCACCTTAAGAACTTCATCTTTGTTTCCAAATGCAGTTATCCTTGTTTAATGGAATAAAGTTTTGGTACATTCAACTCTTCATTTCATCAATGCATTGGCTAAGACTAGGTAAATCTGGTTGCAAACTGCAAAACTGCTGCATTTTCAGGAATAACTTCTGACAGTAGTGCACAAGCTTGGAGCACTATCGAGAGGCTGTGTGTAAAACAGGTCTTAAGTCTAAAAGGGGGTAGAGTGAGTAGAATAGGGTGTGTAACGAGAGAGAAGAAGAAGAGTGGAACAGGTAGACAGATGAGCAGAGAGGTGGATATAAAAAGAGAGGAGAAGGAGAGGGAGAAGAGACGAGTGGAGAGGAGAACATTGGTGTAGTGGAAAGAGCAAGAGGAGAAACTGTAAGAATACATGGACAGAGAATTGTAGAGCGAGGTGGAACAATATGTAGAAGGTAAAGATGAATTTCAAATGAAATCAAAATTACCCTAATAGACTACGTAAAAAATCATGACCTCTTCTTTTTAGATGCTAGGGAACACATCTGAAGTTTTTAGAAGAGTCTTTAAAAGAGTTTGTCAAAACAATTCTATATTTATTAATATTGTGCTATGATTTTTGATTTGTAGTCCTCCTGGGACAACTTCTGTTCTTTACATGTAAATGTCCAAATTATTCATAATTGAAGTTTGAGAACATTCATGTCAGGATTGTGTTCTGTTTGTCTTGCTTTTTCTAGTGTTTTTCCCCTTTTGTTTCTTGTGTTTTGGTTTAGTCCGTGTTTCCCCCCTTAGGTTCTGTTTACTTGGTATAGTCTTGCCCATATTTGTACTTCCCCTTATTATCTCGTTTGTGACCACTCCCTTGTCCTTGTGTATTTAAGGTCTGTTTGTTCCACTAGGTTTTGTCGGTGATTATATTGTCTTTATGTTATTTTGCTTGTCGTGGTTGCTGGTTCCCTGTGTTTCCCTGAGTTTGTGCATTTGGATATTTGAATAAATGTGCATTGAATGAATCTCCACTCTCCTACGTTTCGTTCACGACGACGACCCTGACAGAAATCACCGACCTAAAGACTACAACATGGATGCCGAGAGGAGGATCATGGGCATTCGTCGGGGGATGAGGCCGGTGGAACGATATGTGGAGGAATTCTTGGAGGTTTGTCATCTGGTGAGTTGGAGCGATGCGATGATTAATACGTGTTTTCTAATGGGGTTAAATAATTCCCAGTTGCTCAGTTCCATACCCTATGAGGATCGCTATAAACCGGTTGCTGAATTTATCAACCAGGTCCTCACCCTCAGTCATTCCGATTTTTACGTTGATGTGAAGGATTTCGATCTTTCCCCCATTAGAGAACACGTTGCCGCTCCAGCCCACCATCAGTCAGCTTCCTCCACATGCCGTCCCGACCGGCCCGCTCCCTCTGGTCTTCCTGCGCTTCCTCCTGTTCGTTATTCCTCCTCTCTCATCGTCAGTCCGGAGATCGCGGCCAGCCCTCCGAGGTCATGGCCAACCTTGATGACCAGTGTGCTGGATCCACCACTAATGTCTGTACACAAGATGGCTGCCGCCACGCCAGAGTCTGCACGCAAAATGGCTGCCGCCACGTCAGAGTCTGCATGCAAGATGGCCGCCACGCCAGAGTCTACACGTAAGATGGCCGCCACTCCAGAGGCTGCTCGCAAAATGGCCGCCAAGACGGAGCCTCCGGCCAAGATGGCCGCCAAGACGTCAAGCGGCCAAGTCAAGTCAAGACACAGCTCCACTTCCGGAGTCAAGTCAAGCTGCAGCTGTGTCATCTAAGGCAAGTCCCACTGCAGCTGCGTCTTCTGAGGCAAGTCATGTTGCAGCTGGGTTTACGGAGTCTAGTCAAGTTATGGCGGCGCCTCCCGAGTCCAGTCAAGGAACCGCTACGCTCCCCGAAGCAAGTCAAGTCAGAACTGTAATGTCCAAGTCAAATCAAATTACAGTTGTCATTCCGGTCTCAAGTCAAGTTACAGCCGTCTTTCATGAACCAAGCACTGACAAGATGGCCGTCACATCAGCTCAGCCAGCTCCCACTAACACCGCGTCTGCCAAACCACAGCCTGTTCCCATCAGGTATTCTGCTCCTGAGTCTGCACCCGTCGTGGCCGCTCTTCCTGATGTGGTTCCTGAACCAAGTCACATTACAGCTGCCAACCCTGCTAAGTCTAGTCAAGACTCTACAACACCTCCTGAATCACGTCAAGCCGCAGCTGCTCCAGCAAGGTCAAGTCCACTCGAAACCTCTTCCGCTAGAGAAGCCGCGCCCATGCCCCCAGAGGTGTCAGCTCCGGCTGTAGAGCCTCCTAGGGGGGCGGCGTTAAACCATAAACTCTCTGCTTCTCCCTCTCTTCTGTCCACCTCCTCTATCCCTGCTTTCCCCAGGTCCCAGGCTGTGACGCAGTTGCCCGCGCTGCCCGGGAAGGCTCAAGCTCGCCCTCCAGAGCCAGAGCCGGATCTCTGTCCAGCGCGCCCTCCAGCGCGCCCTCCAGAGTCTGCGCGCGCTCCTCCTCCAGCGCGCCCTCCAGAGTCTGCGCGCGCTCCTCCTCCAGCGCGCCCTCCAGAGTCTGCGCGCCCTCCAGAGTCTGCGCGCCCTCCAGAGTCTGCGCGCGCACCTCCGTCAGCGCGCCCTCCTGAGTCGGCTCCTCCGTCAGCGCGCCCTCCTGCGCGCCCTCCTGAGTCGGCTCCTCCGTCAGCGCGCCCTCCTGCGCGCCCTCTTGAGTCGGCTCCTCCGTCTGCGCGCCCTCCTGAGTCGGCTCCTCCGTCTGCGCGCCCTCCTGAGTCGGCTCCTCCGTCTGCGCGCCCTCCTGCGCGCCCTCCTGAGTCGGCTCCCCCGTCAGCGCGCCCTCCTGCGCGCCCTCCTGAGCCAGCACCTTATCCAGCGCTCCCTAAGGCTGTCAGAACCATAAATTCCCCCAAGAAAATTTTGGGGGGAGGCTACTTCCCTGTTCAGCCATGGCCTCCTGAACTGTTTACCCGGCCATGGCTTCCCGAACCCCTGGACCCGCCATGGCCACAAGGACTGTGTGCTTGGCCATGGCTCCCTGAATCCTCAGACCCGCCATGGGCCCCTGAGCTCCCTGATCCGCCCTGGAGGCCGTCCCTACATCCGGTGTCTCCTGTGTCCCTGCCTACCGGCCTCCAGAACGCCCACCCTCCCACCCCAGTGTGTGTTACGGCGCGAGTCGCGCCTTGTAAGGGGGGGGGTAATGTCAGGATTGTGTTCTGTTTGTCTTGCTTTTTCTAGTGTTTTTCCCCTTTTGTTTCTTGTGTTTTGGTTTAGTCCGTGTTTCCCCCCTTAGGTTTTGTTTACTTGGTATAGTCTTGCCCATATTTGTACTTCCCCTTATTATCTCGTTTGTGACCACTCCCTTGTCCTTGTGTATTTAAGGTCTGTTTGTTCCACTAGGTTTTGTCGGTGATTATATTGTCTTTATGTTATTTTGCTTGTCGTGGTTGCTGGTTCCCTGTGTTTCCCTGAGTTTGTGCATTTGGATATTTGAATAAATGTGCATTGAATGAATCTCCACTCTCCTACGTTTCGTTCACGACGACGACCCTGACAATTCAGGTCGTCAATCAAGATTATTTTGAATGTAACAAGAGCATTATTGATATGATGGTCCAGAACAACATCACCAGTCACAAAGAAAGAGACCTGTGGAGAAGATGAGAGGAGCTTGTCAAGCATAGATTCAGTCTTCTCACATTTTTTTTTTTTTTATGATGTAAACACAGGAAGTGTGTAGTGTAAATAAAATGCAGATGAAATTCTCTTCCAGATGTAAATAAAAGGCAGGATCAATAATTCATTGTAATTCATGTACAACAGCAAATAAACACACACACATAAACATATATATATATATATATATATATATATATATATATATATATATATATATATATATATATATATATATATGTATTTATATATATGTATATATATATATATATATATATATATATATGTATACACTTATCAGGCGTAACATTATGGCCAACTTCCTAATATTGTGTTGGTCCCCCTTTTGCTGCTAAAACAGCCCTGACCCATTGAGGCATGGACTCCACTGGACCCCTAAAGGTGTGCTGTGATATCTGGCACCAAGATGTTAGCAGCAGATCCTTTAAGTCCTGTAAGTTGTGAGGAGGGGCCTCCATGGATCGGACTTGTTTGTTCAGCACATCCCACAGACGCTTGAGATCTGGGAAACTATGGCGGGTATCACATCAAAGGCAGCATAATCAAGAGTCATAAATATCAAACATGTTTAATACTTATGATTTGGGATCTTGCGGGCTCTGACGTGATCAGAGACAGTAAATTAATCCTAATGACAACACACAATTAAGGATTTTTTTTGGACAAAAAGTCATTTGTGACAAGCCTTGAATCAGGCTATTTCCACTGATTGCTTAGGAAATTTTTTTGTGTTTTTATTGAATAATCATTTCAATGTAAGAAGGAACAACAAACACACTAATATGATGTGGACTGTTGCTATATGTTTTTGTAGGTTGTCTGGCTGTATGGTGACAAAGAAAGGCTGTCATTATGTGTCTTCAGCTCTGACTTCAAACCCCTCACACCTGAGAGAGCTGGATCTGAGCTACAATAACCCAGGAGATTCAGGAGTCAAGCTGCTTTCTGAAAAACTGAAGAATCCAAACTGCAAACTCAAGTATGTCAAGCAGGGGGAAGTTTTTGGGTTTTATTGTTTAAACATTTCAATGTTTCTGTGTATCTATACAAGTCTAGGAGTTTTTAGAGGATGCAACAGTCTTAAAACATTAAACATCACTAGTCTGAAGAGTAAAATCCAAAATAAACTGTTCAGACAAAACAAATGTGTAAACACCCAATAATATGGGAATCTTTGGTGATGGTGACGTCATGCATGTGTGTATGACAGTGTTAACTACCCAGGTAGCCAAAATGATCTGGCCCAATAACAGCCCAAATCCAGCAGGCCGGAAGAAATAACTCGGGCCAGGTGCAGTTGCCGGACTTGTGAATCATGGGAATGAATGAATGATGTGCCAAAATCGGCCAGAGTCCGCGTGGCGAAACTGAGCCGACACTGCCGGCATCGGGCCACAATCACGCATCGTAGATTATACAATTAGCTGGAACTGGCCTGAGTCTGGATTCCAAATGGAAATGTATATGAAATACAGGCCTATATTTATTTAATATAAACAACAAATATCACACACACACAGTAAGAATAACACCATATAAATATAAGAAATGAGAATTTATTTGAATTTACCATTGTAAAAAGTTGTTAACAACAAAGATGTTAACAACATTTGGAGCAAACCTTAGGAAGAAATTCTTCTTCCACCGTGTCATCTGTCTATAAACTTCTCCGTTTCTGTATCCATGTATATATGTTTTTTTGTTTTGTTTTCTTCTGCAAATGCTGCAGTGTGCAGTGTCCTTTAAAAGTTTGGACACCCTGCATAGTCACTACTTGGCATTGCTTTCTTTGCTGAATATCACTGCCTGTGAAATGGTACAGTTTACAGCTTTTTGAGTAATAGGGTATTCAAAATGTAATATGTCAAATGTCAGTAAAATGAATCATATTAATTTTGGCCCTACTTGACCACTCACAACACCCTGACTCAATCAGTACAACAAAATTAATCTTAACATACCATGGTATGGTATGTTATCCAGGTATGTTAAGATTAATTTTGTTGTACTGATTGAGTGGCATACTTAAAACAGCTTGGCCTGGCATACTTACTTGGTCTGGCATACTTAAAATAGCATTTTTGGCAGTTTGGGTATGTGTAAACACGAATCGTTTGGAGAACATTGTCATGTATAGAGTATGTAAAACATTTTTAAAAACACAAGTGAAAAACCTTTCAGTTTTTGACTACATTATTGTCGTGTAAACGTAACCTTACATTGACAAAATGTTCAAGTGAGACAAGATTATTCAAACTCCAGCTGCTGGAGTGGATTAAGGGATCCAAAATATATAGTCATACAGAATAAGGCATTAATATGTGCTTTATAATTACTAATAAACAGCCTATATGCTTGTAATCTGCATGATAAGCGACTAGTTAATAGTGAGAATTGGTCCTTAAAATACAGCTGTTTCTGTATCAATTCTGCAGCACATGTTCAAAGAACAGTGTTTAGTGGAAACATGCAAGGTTAAAATAATGAAAATAATGAATGAAGTATAATAAAAAGGCTACAACAATGTTTAATCTGGCCACAGAGGAACACAACTGAGGTTGCTTGATATAAAGAGACAAAATCCCCTTCAATCGTGTGCAGTACTGAAATATATATGATGTGTGTTACTTAGATTTGTCAACTTGGCAACCTTGTGGGAAAGTGCTGGCCTTCAGAAAACAATGGTAAACTTGCAGTTTCGTGATCTCCACTTCATATTCTATTCTCAGAAAAGTGTCATTCATCAATTGTTCATTTGCGAGAGAGAGAGAGAACTGAGAATTTACAAAAGCTTTTATTTACAAAAAAAGTCACATAATCACAAATACATAATCTACCAGCATCAAGTATCAACTCAGAGACAAATTAATAAAATAAAGTGTGAAAATTAATTCATCTTCAAAAATGACACATAAAGCATCATTGCAACACCAAACATTCTTAAATGAAAACAAATCATCAATACTCCTATAGTAGTAAAAATCAATCAAAATTCTAGATTGTACCAAGTTAAAGAAAACAATGTAACAATATTTTGTACTATACTCTGCTCGATTTTCTTTCTCCTGCTCAAATAAATAGCCATCTTTGTTAGCCCCAACACAAAATTAAGCATTTGATACACATATTTTTTTTCTTTAAAACATATCTACATCCCAGAATGAAAACCACCTATGAGAATACCTCATTACATTTCCTAAAAACATCTCTCAAAACAGAAAACAAAGGTTCAAGTCTATGACAACTCAGGAAAGCATGAAAAATAGTCTCTCTATCATCACAAAAAGGACATTTATCAGAACTTCCAGGACTTAAAACAACAGTAAATGCATTAACTGCAATAATACCATGAGCAACTCTCCATTGTAAATCTCCTGTCTTTTTGGTCAACGGTGGTTTGTAAAAAAAACTCTCCACTGTGGCTTTTTATCATCCTCCAAATTAAAAAAAACACGCCAAGGTGTATCTACCCTATTGTTCAACATTTCCTTGTTAAAAGCAATTATACAATATTTATACAAAACCTTTTTATTACAAGAAAAGAAATCAACACTTAAAGAACTGGTTTCTTTAAGATAGAGCCCAGCATACTCATGCAATTTAGGAGCAAAATTCAAACTGGGAAAAGGGTCTTCCACATCACGACTACACAGTCCATTACTGTAATCCAATAACAGGAGTCTCTCATGATCACTTAGAGCTGATTTCCATCTCTGGAGGATTAGTGCCGTAACACGAGTAGAATTAAATCCAAGAACTTGAGAAAGTGCTTTATTGTCTTTAAAATCCAGTTACTTCTAGCAAGCGACCAAGAGTCACCATTTTGTTAGCAATAAGTGCTTTGTTCAGACCTGGAAAAGAAAAATTGTTCATCAAGTCCAATCGTTTACCATGAATTAAAGGTTCTTCTAATAACCAATGCAATGATTTTGAAGGCTCCACTTTCTGAAAAGTAAAAAGATTCCACACCTTAAAAACATTCCTATAAAAAACAGGTAATGCAGGAAAATGATATTTCAATGGATCCATCAAAAATATTGTCCTTCCAAGATTAAGGTTTCCCAAACTATTTACCCTCTGGGGTCTGAGGGTGTTTTGGAACCCTGGAGAAGTTTTGACATGCCCTGACAATTGTGCTTTTTTCAGTATCTTAAAAACATATAAATGGCTAAAGTCTGATTACATTGTAATCAGCACAAACTGGGCTACAATAATATGCAAGCAACATTATTTGTACATGTTTGTGTTTTTGAGATAACAACGTTTATGCGTGGTTAGTGAAAAACTAAAATTTTTAAGTCACTGAAATAAGGCCATGAAACACATTCAGAACATTAGTTCACAAGACTTTTGAGAACTGGATGTGGTAGGCTAGAGTTTTTTTCTACAAGATGATGTGAAAATCATCTCATTCACTTGTTTACAGAAAACAATACATTGATTTAAATTTTCTAAGACGTGTTTTGTGATTGAAAGGGAATATGCGAGGGAGTGACAACGTCCATGAATATTTAGTGATTCACACCTGAGAGACAAAAGGCCCTCCTCTAATGGCCCATCAATGACACTGTGACTGTCAGGTAGAAACAATGTGTGAAGATTCAAAGAATTTTTGATTATTTGTATTTTATTTACAACACAGTATAATCAAAACATACATAATAATGGTCAAAAGCACATTATTGATTACACTGATGTTACATGTACAGAGTTGTGAACAGACTTTGTGTCATTCCTGAAAACTGTTTTCTGAATTCTGTTCAACTAGTGAAACAAGTAAATTATACCTGATATTTAAGTTATTGCTGCTTCTTTCCATGGATTCAAGAAACAAAACTCATCATTTGTTTCTAGTCCAGGAACTTTACCATAAAATATAAGAGTATAGTTGAACATCTTATGTTATACAGCACTCTTCATGTGGCATTCATGTAGCATTCATCTGTGGTGCAGGTATCAGATCACTAGGAAAAAAAAAACATCTGTGAGCATGTTAATTACCAGGAGCATCTGTAATATATACATATATTATGATTTTGTAGTCATAGACTCACGCATGCTTTATACTATCATGAAAAAATGACATTTTATATCTGAGAAACTAATTATTATTTTTTAGCATGTTAAACATCCATTCACAAACAGAGTATTAATAATAAACCAATATTACTTTTATATCCTACTGTTATACAATAAATAAATATGATTTTATAGTCACAACACAAGCATGCTTTGTATGTATTATACAATACAAAACCATTTTATGTCTGGGAACTAATTTATTATTGTTAAGCACGTCATAAACATCTATTCGTGAACAGAGTATATGACAGTAGTTTTGTCTAAAGAATCTTCGACTCGATCATTAAGTGTCACAGTGTAAACATATTACTTTTATATTGCGTCATTTTTATTTTATAGAACACTGAAAACATCCTGGCGTTGTGAAACATTTCGATGCAATGAAATGAAACATACTTCATAACGTTTCACTGATTGCACATGTAGTCAGGACTTATAGTTAGGAAAAAGTCTAACTACTATAATGTGTACAAGTTATATCACAGTAACACAACAACCAACGCAAGTAGGCAAATAAAAGAAAGTTTTACTTCTTCAGTGGATCTCGCCGTGCGTCGCATCGTGCTCTTCCTCTGAGGGAAATATTATATCTTACTCCTCAAAGCGCCTCTTCTTGCAGCAACGAGATGCAAGTAGCCAGCATGAACAATGAAGTCAAGGCTCACTGCTTTGTTTACGTTGATTTGGGCGGTACGCCGCTTGCGCCTCCACATGGCTGATTATAATATCAAAGCGAACGTAGCTCGTGGGCGTCATCAAATTAAAAATAATTACGTCTGACGAGAAAGACTGGACATGGTGTTGGTTTCGTACAGATTACTTTAACACATGATATTTGTTTTCGATAAGATTAAAAGTAGACATGTCAGGCTTTCTATGGATATATCTCTCATGTCTCTGTGTTGAGTATTCGCTGAGTTTTAGTTCATTTTAGTGACGCATTTCTTAATGAGGATCACAGAAAACAACGCAGCAGACTGCATACCCTGTTTGTTTTCTTTATTTCACAAAACCACAGAGTGGTGTTGTTATTATGAGTGTAACAAATAAAAGTAGATTCCTTACAGATTCGACTGATGTATTGCTATTATGTGTACGATCAAAAATGACGAAGTAATTGAAGTTCTTTTTGGCATTATCAGAAAAATTGCCACAAACCGCGCCGGCGTGTTTTTCGACCCCAGAAGGTTAAAATCACTCTTCCCACAGCATTTCAGTTAAAAGCATCTGAAACAGTAAAAAGTTGTTGCAAAAAGTGTAGCCTAAAAGCAGCTATTTTACTTTTCAAATGTATAAGACCCTGACCACCTTCTTCTTTAGACAGAAACAAAACACTTTGCGGGATCCAGTGTAGCTTATCCCAAAATCCCCCAAAAAAATCCACCAACAATGACTGTAAATTCATCAACAAAGTTAGTGGTGGATCCAAACAAGCAAACTTATGCCACAGTGAAGAGGCCACTAAATCATTGGCAATTAAAACTCGCCCTCTAAAAGACATTTTTGGAACCAACCATTTCCATTATTCAAGTCGACCTTTCACTTTCTCAATTACACCTTCCCAATTTTTTTGTGTAACAGTCTCATCCTAAATATTTAAACCCTATTTTTCCCCACTCTAGGCCAAAAGGAAGTTTTGGTTTACAATTCTTCCAATCCCCTATTAAAAAAGCTTCACTTTTACTCTAATTAACACTAGCAGAAGAGACCTTTTTAAAGCTTTTCAAGAGGTTTAATGACGCCTCAATGTCACTTTGACCATTAATACATATTGTCACATCATCTGCATAAGCCGACAAAGTAAACTTATTCCTACATCCTGGTAACATTACACCTTGAATTATCTTATCTGCTGTAACAAAGGCTCTATTGCTAGAGAGTATAACATGCCAGATAAGGCACAGCCCTGTCTTATGCCTCTGGAGACATACTCCTTTAAAAGGAGTACATAAACCACTGTTGACTTTCAAAATACTCTCCACATCACTATAAAGAACTTTAATGAAGTTAACAAACTTCTCACTGAAGCCGAAAGCAGTTAAAACCTTTCACAAAAAACAATGTTCTACCTGATCAAAAGCTTTTTCTTGATCTAAAGAAACAAAACCACAATCTTGGTTTAGCGTCTTGGAGACTTCAATAAGATCACAAATAAAAGCAATATTATCAAAAATTGATCTGCCTGGGACACAATAAGTTTGATCAGGATGAATAACACTATCCATTACTTTGGCCAGTCTATTAGCTAAAACTTTTGATAAAAGCTTACAGTCACTGCAGAGCAAAGAAACAGGATGCCAACACTTTATATCTCCAAGGTCTCCTTTCTTCTGTAGGAGAGTCAGCACAGCTCTTCAGCAACTTTGAGGCAGCTTACCTCTTGCCATACTGGTATTCAACATCCTCTCCTATAGTTGACCAAAAGGACTTATAAAAGTCCACTGGTATACCATCAATACCTGGTGTCTTTCCAGACACTATCCCACCAAGTGCTTTCTGTAGCTCACTCATACTCAGAGGGCCAGAAAGTTCAGTGTTGAAGATCTCAGGCACCTGAGGTAAGTTTTCAAAGAAAAACTCACCCTCATCTTCCTGCTCTGCAGCGATTTCACTTTTATATAAGCTTTCATAAAAAGCAACTGCCCTTTGACGAATTTCTGAAAAATCTGTCAAAAGAATTCCAGATTCAGAACGTAAAGCATGGATAGTTCTACTTTGACCATTCTTTTTCTCCAAATCAAAGAAAAATTTTGTTGAAGCATCCATTTGGTCCATGCTTTGAAATCTTGACCTGACCAAAGCACCTTGTGTCCTAGAACCAAGTAGATCAGCCAATTGTGTTTTTTTTTTTTTTTTTTTTTGTCTAATAACAATTTTAAAAAACCTCTTTTACCAGTAGACTCTGCCAATTCCTGGAGCTTTAAAATATCAGCCTCCAAGATACTCATTCTAAAATTAGTCTCTGTAGTGATGTTTCGAGTAAACTGTAAACAAAAGCTGCTTAATTTGAGCTTTTCCTATATCCCACCATTGTTGTACAAAGTTATAAAAAAACTTTCTTAGTTCTAAAAACCTCCCAGAAAAAATTAAACAATTCTTTAAACCTTTTGTCACTTAACAAAGCAGTATTAAACTGCCAGTAAGCACTTTTGGGTTTTAAAGAGTTAATAAAAACTGAACATTTAATCATACAATGGTCAGAAAAACTAACAGGCATTATGTCACATCTCCTTATGATACTGTAATGGTGTTTAAAAATATAAAATCTGTCCAATCTTGCCACAGAAATGACTCTATCACACACATGAGTCCAGGTATACTCTTTCTACATACCCTTTAAGCGTCTCCAAACATCACACAGTTCATGCATCTTAACAAGCTAAATCAATCGATTTCTGGAAGGCATATGAGGTTCTAAATGATTTCTATTTAGATTAGATTCAGTACAGTTGAAATCACCTCAAAAAAATAAAAACTCTTCTTGATCACATTTTGGTAAAACAGAACACAGGATATTTAAAAACACCATTCTCTCTACCGCTAAGACTGGACAGTACACACAAACAAAAACAATTTTTCCATAGCTTGCCCTTATTTTTAAAAGTCTTCCTTTTACTATTTATTCTACTTGAAAAGAATGTGGATTAAAGTTTCTCTCAAAAAGAATAGCCACTCCACCACTAAGTGAAGTATTATGAAAAGAAAAACCACCCCATTCCCTAGCCCAATCAGAGGCATTCATTTGATCACTATGAGTTTCTTGCAACAAAACCACATCTAATTTGTTCTGCTTTATAAACTCATAAAACTTTTTCTTAAAATCTCTTGCCCCATTAATATTTAATGATGCAATGTTAATTTCATTCATTTCTAGAAAAGAAGGTGAAAACAGAAACCATGCCAAAGCTGCAAAAATAGAAACCAGAACACCATAACATTCCACTTCAGATTTTTTAACTGTCGTCATTAACAAGATCAGAATTTAAAATTCTTACAATTATCTTCAGCCGATAAATTTCCTTATTTGTGAATAAGCTTTCTGCCATGAACATTTTTGTTTTGTCAACGAACTGTTTAATGTCTGGAAAATATTCACAGACACGCACTCCTCTCTTATTCTTTGTTGCCCTGAGGAAGAGTTTAATATCCTCCACCTCATAACTACGACTGGATAAATCACTTTGAGAAAGACTGAAAGTTGAATCTGAAGATTCATTGTCACTTTCCATCCCTCCTTTGCCATCATCATCATTGTCATCTACATTTGCCTTTTCTGCTTAACGCTCTGAACTTCATTTGAATTCTTCCTTTTACCTGGAACTTTAAACTCAGCTTTATCCAATTCCAGATCAGCATCCTCACAAATTTCGAAACATTGCCGCTTTTTATTAACACCCTTACCCTTTGTCAAGACTGCCTCAGCAGTAGACTCACTGATTCTATTACCCACCACACCAGTAGCATCCAACTGACCTTCCTGCAAAGCTACTCCTGATACGCTGGCTTCAGAAACTGTGTTCTGAACCTCAGAAACACTAGGCCTACCATCATTCTCCACAACAGTCAGATTTTTTACCTTCAAAGAAGAAGCATAAGAGGTCCTTGTTTCAATTCTTTCCTCATCATCACTATTTAGATTAATCTCTCTCATGTCTTGCTCAGCATTTGATGAACGACCCTCCTTATTTCTTTCAGGGCAAGCACGGATTAGATGCCCTAAAGCACCACAGTTAAAGCACTTCATCCTGTCAGTTGTGGCATAAAAAACATAATCAAAATTGTCAATCTTAACATTACGAGTCAAGTCAAGCTCATCACTATCTTTCAAGATCATGTAAGCAAATCTCCTGAAAGAAACCACATGCTTTAACAGCGGTGAAGCAGTACCAATGGCAATTCTTAATCGGTGAAACCAACTTTCCATAACGAGACAAGCTCCTAACCAATGTCACCTTTTTTGAGGGTGTCGAAAGCGGAAGAACGGGCGTGAAAAGGTCGTTTACAATAATTCCTTTCTCCACTAACTCGTTTGCCTTTTCTACCGAACTCAAAAAAACAACAACTGCGCTATTCATTTTGGACGCTTACAAAATATTGTCATGTTCAACGACAATATTCCCATTGCTAAGCAACAATCTTCGATACTCACCGCGGACTTTAACACCATGACGCCCCGTGAGATTGTTTAGAAGCCCAGCTCGTGGGTCCAACATGACCACACCACCGGAGGTGGGGGAACCCCACACAAACCAACGCAAACAAACACAATAAAAAAAGAGACAGATAGAAAATCGAAAAAAAGAAAAAGAAAAGAAAAAAAGAGAAAAGGACTCACGCAGAGAATTACGCTCCACACTCACGCCACTCCAAGCGCTCACGCTCGCACCGGAAGTGAGAGGGAGAGAGGGAGAGAGAGAGAGAGAGAGAGAGAGAGAGAGAGAGAGAGAGAGACTATGTATGTATAAATTACCACAGTTTTTTCGTGTTTCTCTTTTAACAGTGTAGCTGTGGCGTAAAATTACTTCTGAAAAATGATATTACAAACTCCTTGATGACAGAGATAATGTAGCTCTTCAGCGGTGAAGCTATTTTATTTATAAAATTAGGGGGCAGCAATGAAATTTCTGTGTTGCTGAATGTGTGTGTGTGTGTGTACTTATCAGACTTACCCTAGTTTTTAACATAATTCACCAACTAATCAAATTGGTAACTATTGCAAATAGCAAACATATCAAAACAATATTATAACACAATTATGGCTTTACAAAAACACATTAAAATAAAATAAATATGAAAACATGAAGGAAACACTGGGAAGGGAAAACTGTATTTAACAAATGTTTAATATTTTCTAACTGCATTTAACATTTTCAAAAACTGTGAGTACAGTAATTACAACTTTACAAATTTCATTTTTTCTTTTGGAATTTTCTATCCGTATTCAGGCTTATTATTTTGCATGTTAGGCTCATTTCGACAAAGTATGTGCTTTCTACAAATCTAGTTGTGCAAGTGTAATTGATTCATTAGTTTTCTTTTATATATACAGTCATGATCAGAATTGTTGGTACCCTTGTTAAATATGATCAAAAAAGGCTGTGAAAGCAAATCTGCATTGTTTATCCATTTGATCTTTAACCTCTTAAACTGTGCGGACCCGGATACGGGTCCAAAATCGTGTTTAAAATAATAACGTTTCATTTTCAAAGCGTTGCTTATATGGTATCGGGCCATATATGGTATCATTTGAAAGCTTAAAGTCTCATCTTTACAAAGGATACCATCACTTTTGGTTTTATGATACATAAAGTAGTAAAATTAAGCATAGAACTTTGTTTGTCCCACACATAAATTTCCGCCTAAAGATTAGGATGATTTTTTCCCAAGAATGTGTATTTTTTATATTTTTCTCAAAACAGACAAGTCATATATCACATGAAAGCTCTCATTCTCATTCTATTTTATTGTGTGATAATCACAGTCCGAATGGTCCTCAATAGAACTGAGATGTCAAAACCATTAGCTCTTACAATTTTTTTTATTTATCATATTTCTACACATACTACTGCTTCAGACAGCCACAAACAGCCACAAACCCTATATTATCTTTTAGATTAAGATCTCTTCCATTTTCACATTTCTGTGTGCTTCCGTTGGTAAGATATCCATCGTTTAGTCGCATAAGCGCAACAGGCTAACGATACGCACTGTCTCACCAAACACGCGCTACACAAATCATAGACGCACAAAGCAGCGCGTCTGATGTTTTACAGCTCTGGGCTGCTCAAAGAGCTGCAGCAGGTCAGATTACAAGCCACTCACACGCCTTGTCACTACCCGATCCGTACCGGAAACACGATTTGTACTGCGCATGTGCAGAAATGCGTCAACTTCCGGTCTGGAGTATAACAAAACACTTTACGGCAGTTCCGCGTATTTATATATATATATATATATAACCTAACCCTGACTTTACAAAACAAATTAAGGTACAGTGACAATTGTAACAGTGACTAAAAATCTATTGCGAGGGATTAAGTGTATTTTAAACAACAACAAAAAAAAAAGTGTAAGTTAACCATAAAATAAATGAATAAATAATAACTAAAATAAAATAAATTAAAATACAATACTAAATAAAAACAAAATAATGATAAAACAAATAATGTTGTAGAAAAAAATATATATATATAATATTGTTGTCTTAATACTAATTAACCTTAATAATAGTATAATTAGTGATATAAATATGTGTTTTTTGGTAAAGTATATCAATTAAATTATATTGATTAAATTGAGTAATTTATTAAATTGGCACAATAAAATTGATTATATAAAATTGAATATATAAATAAAATATAAAGTTTACATTTGCCAGACCCCATTTGGGTAATCCAGATGTGTATATAAATGTTTTAGTTTTCTAAAGATATGTTCTACTTAATTCAGCATGCTTTATAAAAATGTCTGCATTTAGGAAACACACAAGATACTTATTTATTCATTCAGTTTATTTATTCATAAATGAATTAATTCCTTCCATCCTTCATTCATGTTCTACTTAACTGTTCTACTTATTCCAGCATACTTTAACAAATGTAATCTGAAAAAAAAAAAAAAAAAAAAAAAACACAATATTCATTTATTTACTCAATTAATTCACTGCTTCCATTCTTCATTAATTCATTCCTTCCCTCCCTCAGTCTTTCTCTCTCACCCACTCATTTGTCTACTACAATTTCTGACTGAGGAACATGGCATTGACCTTGTTCATCGACACAGTATGACAAAAATGTTTCCATGTCACATTGAGACTGAAATACAAACAAAAAGGCATCCTTTGCCTCAGGGAATTCACTCCCCTGGGCCTTCCTGAGCGCATTTTGTTGATCTTCACTGTTCATCTGTGGAAAAGCAGGCTCTGTCACCTCACCACGGAATAAGTCTCTGTGATCGTTTCCCCAGTACCAAGCTTTATGAAGGTCTCTTACAATGGTTGGCTGTTGCACCTGGTGAAGAGTGTTATACTGGTGAACAATATTGTATAATATAAATAATGGCACAAACAAATTAAACTATTTATCCAGCTTGCATTGCAACTGCTTGATATATGACCACTAAAATCATTTACTTCATCAGTGTCCTCTTCAACCACAACTCTTCTGCTGGTTGACTGTCTGGTGGTGGATTTTGACACTCTAAGAACAGGCTCAAGGGTTCCCTGAAGGAGCAGGGATGCGTCTTCTGTCCAATGAGCAAATCTCTGTCCATGCCTTAGTAAAATATGTAAATGTATACACTCTTTGTGACCTTGGATCACAAAACCAGTCATAAGGGTCAATTTTTCAAAATTGAGATTTATAAATGAATAAATAAGCTTTCCACTGATGTATGGTTTGTTAGGATATGACAATATTTGGTCGAGATACAACTATTTGAATATCTGGAATCTGAGGGTACAAAAAAATATTGAGAAAATCACCTTTAAAGTTGTCCAAATAAAGTTCTTAACAATGTATATTACTAGTCAAAAATTAAGTTTTGATATATTTACAGTAGGGATTTTACAAAAATCTTAATGGAACATGATCTTTACTTAATTTCCTAATGATTTTTGCCATAAAAGAAAAATCTATAATTTTGACCCATACAATGTATTGTTAGCTATTGCTACAAATATACCCCAGCGACTTAAGACTGGTTTTGTGGTCCAGGGTCACATTTGTATAACACCTTTCTAGTATCATCTTGCCAACAGTGACTTAATACAGGTGAGATACTGAAATTTTATCTGTAGAGTCTGTCATACCCTTCTAGGCAAAACCTCTCCATCAACTGAATGCACCACCACGGGCGAATGAATGGCACTTCTTCCTAAAAGAGTGCAAAACACACACACAAAATTACACATAACAGTAGTTTTATGGTATACTTGTGTGAAAATCTCTCTTACCTCTGTGAATGTTAATGGACAGGATGTACAGGTACTGAGAGCATACTGTGAAATACAAATAACACTGTAAGACTTTGATTTTATTATTTAACAGCTTTGACAAATCAAACATTCTTACCATCAGCATGTAGATGCCATAGGAATTCCCTGCACACTGTTGAGGAAAACACTGGAAAATGTGCATCCACAGTTAGTTTTGAAAACAATAACAATAATAAACCATAATTAACCACACATGAACCATAGTAACTATATTATACTACATATACACTAACTATAGTTTAACCACATTTTTATTTAGTATAAAAAAACATGGTTACTACACTTACACTTTTACTACAATAAAACCATGCTTACTTTTCGTGAGGGATTACGGTCACTCTATATTAACATCAAAATACAGGAGCTGAACACGCACAATAACATAGCTTGATATTTTAAACATTTGTAATTAATTAAGTACATGGCTCAGGCTGTACCAGACAGTCAATTATCTTTTTTATTATAAAATGTCTCGTACTTATACTTACGTTTGATGATAAAATTCGGAAACACCCGTCTCACCTTCCCATGATAGGTAGAACTGTCAAGAATTTCTCCTTTTAAGAGAAACCTTTTAAGTTGTGTGTAAAATGCAAAAGAATCCATATCACTAGAAGACGTCGTAAAAAGTTGGAGGTGACAGAAAGTGGCAGCAAGCGTGCGCCTGCGCAGAGCAAAACTTGTGTTTTCGCACATGCGCAGTACAAATCGTGTTTTGGGTACAAATCGGGTAGTGAAACGCCTGACCACTCACAGCTGTGAAATCTGACACCTCTAGGCTTTGCTCTGCGTCAGAAGAGAGGATGGAGGATTTGTTTCACATTCTGAAGATCAGAGAGCAGCCGCAGTAATAGCAGATAGAGGCGCAGCTCGCCTCTGATCAGCAGGAGGCAGACAGGTGATGCAGGGAGGCATGATGCTGATGCAGGCAGGTGATGCAGGCAGAGGTGATGCAAGGGACAAAAATTATGCACATAAATGAAATGATATAAAGTTGGAGCATGTGGATTCTGTTTTAGAATGTAATAAACCAGATGGATTTTACAATTTACAGACTATTGTGTCTCCTAAAAGAAAAAAACTGATTGTATAAATCACAAAATGTGATATTTTGGTGTAATTCGCCTATGCCATTTTGTATATTACTACTTAGAAAAACATAAAAATGAAACATAATTCAGTCAGTTATCAAGAAAAGTGGTATGGCACATAGTAAAATAGGATTCTGGGGGTAATGTGCTTTATAAAACCTGTTTTTGCAAAGGATACTCACAAGAACACCTTTAGACGCAAAAAAAAAGGGACAATTGTACTCCCTTTGGTTATAACTCAATAACTTTACTTTAGAAGCTCATATTTGAAAGATTCTGTTTTCTGGTGCATCCTGACACCCAGTGAAATCAAACAAGATCAGTTGCAGAGAGCTGGAGCAAATAAAACCTGAATAACAGACTTTCAAACAAAAACTTCTGAAAAAAAAAATCAAAAAGCGCCTATGTTTTTTTAGTGTTTAGTGTAATATTTAAAACCAATATAATGTTCTTTATGAAAAATTACAATCATATTTTGTAGTTCAAAGGGTTTTCTTTCCAATGACACCATTTTTTTACATTTCCTTCATTGTATGTGTGTAGGGTAAACATTTGAATGTGAGTATGTAAAATTTAGGTGAAAATTCCAAAAAACACTGCAGAGCTTAAGGGGTTAATTAAATATTATAATATATTAAAATATCTAATATCTAATAAAAATCACATTGTGAAATAAATGTCTTTAATACACAATGGCCACAATTACCCTTAGAAATTCTTGAGTAAAATATTTCTAAAGTATATTTCCATTCATATTTCCATTTTTTTTAGCACACCAGCATGACAAAGAACATTAATTATCCAGGAGTGTAAATGTGAGGTAATACAAAGACCAAATTCCCTTAATCATTGATCACAATGAGAAAAACCAAAGAATATATAGTTCTGATGTGCAGCAAAAGATTGTTAAGCCTCACAAATTATTAAGTGTCTATAAGAAAAGAGCTCAAGCACTGAAAATGCCCAATAATGAAGTTCTAATCAACTAAAGATGTTACAAATCTGACTGGAAGAGGATGTGTGTGTATCGTCCTAATGCATGATGAGAAGGAGAGTTTGTACCAAAGATCAAATGAATAAACAATGCAGATTTATTTTCACAGCCTTTTTTTGATCATATTTACTGAGGACACCAACAACTCTGACCACGACTGTGTATTTTTCTCATGTTGTAGTTGTGACAACGGAAGTTTCAGGAATGTTTAATATTGTGTGCGAAACAATCCTGCAACATTATCATGTGTGTTGTTGTACAGTGAACACAAACAGTCGCCTATTAGTTTGTTTTACCTGTAAAGTTAGTATGTTACTGCCTTGAAACAAATAATGGCGTCTCTTTTGACGATAATTGCGTTGAATCAGAACTCAACGTCGGATTGACGTCAATGTCCAACGTTGGATAGACGTTGCATTTTGGTTGAAAATGAAAATCGGGTTGACGTCAGAACCCAACGCCGGATTGACGTCGATCTCCAACGTTGGACAGACGTTGTCAACCCGTTGTCATCCTCCAGCGGTGGATGGTTGTTAATGAAAATCAGGTTGACTTCAGAACCCAACATTAAGTTTATTTCAACCTCCAACATTGGTCAGACGTTGCATTACATTCCTATTGAAACTGGCCATTAACACATTTGTCATCAACTTATGAATACAAAAAGAAAAGTAGTTAAATGTCCAAAGAATTTATTTATAGATAACACATTATGAACCACTTGTTATAGTTTGTGTTAGGTTCGTCATATCTAATGTAGATGTCACACTGGTTCTATTGTGGTGCTAGATGGAAGATTACAGGCCTACCCAAACTGCTAGATTTTTGTTTTCCGGAGACACAGCTGATACTATATCATTAGGGGTGTGACGAGGCACTTATCCCACGAGACGAGACGAGACACGAGACTGGGTTCACGAGAACGAGACGAGACGAGATTTTTAAACTTTTTTTAAGAAATCTTCAGTGATTAAATATAAAGGGAAAATAGTCTTTTATTCAACTGAAAAAAAAAAAAACAATATGCAGCTGCATTTTGAACTTAATGAAATTAAAATTCCATTTTAATGAATGATATATTAAGTAATAAACAAAATTTAAAGAAGAGCTTCACGATTCTGGATAAATTGAGAATCCCAGTTGTTTTTAATAAATTGGAGATCACGATTCTCTCATGATTCTGGAGAAAAAAGATTAGAAAACTAAACAAAATAGCGTAATTTACTAGTGGTTCTGACAAACTGTTCATTGCTTAAGTCTTTTAAAAACATATATTCATTTAAACAAACTAATAAAAAAAAAAAACTTTTTTTAATGAAGGAGTCAGTGTCTCACTTCATTAAGACTTGTTTGACTGTTGAAATTTCCTGAATGAATGATTCAGTGACATACTTTTGTTAAACAGGCAGTTATCGCCACCTCCTGGCGGAAGAGGATAAGCGTTACTATACATACAAGATAGTTTCGCTTTGATCGCTACTGTAGACAATAAGTGTTTATACCCAAACTAGAAACTTTTATCCCAGTATGTTATTTAAATGCATGTAACACAGAAATAATGATTCTAATGTGGTTGAAAAGACTGTTTGTGTTGCTCTTTCTGCGTTCACATTTACCCCGACCCTCTGATTTATTTACATGGGCAGTGACAAAACCTGCTTCTCACGCTCCACTGACACTCGTGATGTGAAACAGTCCTACACTAGACATAGCTAAATCGTGGTCATTCAGGAATAAGATCGCGTGGGTGTTCGAGATCTTGACATTTTAGGGATTAATCGTGCAGCTCTAATGTAAACACTGCAAAATGTTTTACAAGGATATCGTCACGAGATCTCGCGAGATCTTCTCGCGAGATCTTGTGCAGCGAGATCTCGTCACATCCCTATATATCATACAATTTTAAAACCTTAAACCTTCCTGGTGTTGATGCTACAAGGCAGTGAGGATGTGAACATGTAGAAAAATCTCTAAACATATACCTAGAGAGAACAACCAACAACTGACTGAGCAATTTATGACTATTATATGGTACCAAAAGCAATGTTTTGGGATGTTTCACACTATGAATTCAGTAATATCACCAGTCTGTCATAATTTTGCAAGGAGTAACACTGTCATTTTACAGATTTTTTCCTAGATTATTATGATCAAACGCATTCAATAAAGTGCTAAAAAGTAAAGTACTTAAGGTTCTGCAGAGAAACACTTTTTATTTTAAGGTTATTTAAAAATTAAACCAAAAATTAAAGTGTTGAAGCGTGCTCAAGATGTTATATTAAAAATTTTATTTTTAAAAGACAAAACACAAAGTCTGTATACTGTACAAAACTGAAAATGTAATCATTAGGTTTTTGAAGAAAAACTATAAATTTTAAATGAAATACATTTCAAATACATTTCAACATTTAAAATACTGTACCAATTAAAGAAGTCCACTTCCAAAACGAATATTCACATATAATGTACTAACCCCCTTGTCATCCAAGATGTTCATGTCTTTTTTGTCTTCAGTCCTAAAGAAATTATGTTATTTGAGAAAAACAGTTCAGCATTTTTGTCCATATAATGGACTGATATGGTGCCCCGATTTTGAACTTCCAAAATGCAGTTTAAATGCGGCTTCAAACGATCCCAAATGTGCTTGTAAATGATCCCAGCCGAGAAAGAAGGCTCTTACCCAGCACAAAGATCGGTTATTTTCATAAACAATAATACAATTTATATACTTTTTAATATCAAACCCTCATCCTGACTTACTCTGCCTGGACTGTTTTTTTCTGGTTTATGGCAAAAAATTCCCATCTCATGTTCTCCCTCAACTTCAAAATCATCCTATATCACTGTTTTTTACCTTTTTTGTTAAGGGTATTTGTTCTTCTTTGCATGTTCACTTTGCAAACACTGGGTTGGTACTTCTGCAGCGATGTAGGATGATTTTGAAATGATTTTAAAAGTTGAAGGAGAAAATACTATTGGAGTTTTTCAACATGCCCTAACTCTGTCTTGAGCCAGAATACACAGAGTTCAACGAGAGCGAGGCAAGACGAGCATTTGAGAATAAAAAGTATTTAAATTGTTTTTTTTTAATGAAAATAACCAATCGTTTCACTAGATAAGACCCTTCTTCCTCGGCTGGGATCGTTTACAACTACATTTGGGATTGTTTGAAGCCGCATTTAAATTGAATTTTGTAAGTTCAAAATCGGGGCATCATTTCAGTCCATTATATGGAGAAAAATGCTGAAATGTTTTCCTCAAAAAACAATTTCTTTATGACTGAAAGAAAGAAAGAAAGACATGAACATGTTGGATGACACGGAGGTGAGTATATTATATGTGAATCTTTGTTTTGGAAGTGGACTTCTCCTTTAACAGAACAATTTGATCAGAAGTTGAAATAAATATTCTGAAATGAAGAAATACAAAACATCTACAAGATTTACTTCACTTCACTGTTAACTACTGATTCTAAAACTTTCATTATTCATAAATGTAAATTAATGTAACCAGATTCCTCACAAACAGTTCTTAAGGAGGAACTAAAAAACTAAAAATTGCATTTTTATCCTACAAGTTAGGGTTAGTATCATGATGAGGTCATGATTTTACCTTTTTTTTTAAAAAAAACTATTTTAGCCTGTATTTTTGCAGTATTTTCCCATATTTAACTAGCTTTGTGTGGACAAACACTACATTGTATTTTAAAGAAGTTGTTCACTTCCAGAACTTAAATTTACAGATAATTTATTCACCCCCTTGTCATCCAAGATGTTCATGTCTTTCTTTCCTCAGTCTTTAAGAAATTATGTTTTTTGAGGAAAAAATTGGGAATTATCTTTATATAGTGGACTTCAATGGTGCCCCCAAAGGTGAACTTCCAAAATACAGTTAAAATGCAGCTTTAAGTGTCTCTAAACCAGGGCTCCTGGAGGGCTGGTGTCCTGCAGAGTTTACCTCCAACTTTCCTCAACACACCTGCCTGGAAGTTTCAAGTATACCTAGTAAGACCTTGATTAGCTGGTTCAGGTGTGTTTGATTAAAGTTGGAGCTAAACTCTGCAGGAACACCCTGGCCCTCCAGGACCAGATCTGGTGACCCCTGCTTTAAACGATTCCAGCCAAGGAAGAAGGGCAAAACAACAGGAATCTAGCAAAACAATCAGTCATTTTTGTAACAAATTGACAATTTCTATACTTTTTAACCTCAAATGCCCAAAGTCTATGTGAACTCTGTTTTTTTCCGGTTCAATACGGTCAATACAGTTGACCGTACAACTGTATAAACCTAACCAGGATTCCAACATCAAAATATACCTACCAGCATATGCTGTTTTTTTTTCACCAGGGTCAGTAGGGATAGGGTTGCTCTCACACAAATCAAATACATATGCTGATCAGATAACACATACCAATACTTTACGATGGCTGTATGCCCTGTGTTTGTGAAAGTCCATGTGTATTTTTGGAGAGTATGTGCCTGTAAGGATTATGTGTACTTTTCTCTGTTTACAATTTCCTTTGCAAAGCAATTTGGAGCAACTGGTGCGTTTCAACCTGGAGTTGTCATGGAAGAAACGTCAATATTTGACATCAATATGATGTTGGCTTGAGATTCGACTCGACGCTGGATTGTGGTTAGTTAATGCCACAACCTGAAACTGATGAAAGATCAACGTCTAATGATGTCAGAATTTGAAGTTGGTTGGACGTTACCATTATGACATCTAGGAGACGTTGGGTTTTGTTTGCCATACCTGTCGACTAAATGTTAGTACTTGACATCAATATGACATTGGCTTGAGACATTGGCTCAACATTGGATTTTAGTTAATTGGATTTTAGTTAATGCCACAACCTGAATTTATCGAAAGATCAACGTCTAATGATGTCAGAATTTGATGTTGGGTGGACATTACAATTATGACATCTAAGAGACGTTGGGTTTTGGTTGCCATACCTGGAGACTAAATGTTGGTATTTGACATCAATATGACGTTGGCTTGAAATGTTGGTTTGATGTTGGATTTTAGTTAGTTAATGCCACATCCTGAAGCTAACGAAAGATCAACGTCTAATGATCTCAGAATTTGACGCTGAGTGGACGTTACAATTGTGATGTCTAGGAGACGTTGGGTTTTGGTTGCCATACGTAACAACTAAATGTCAGTATTTGACATCAATATGACGTTGGCTTGAGATGTTGGCTCGATGTTGGATTTTGGTTAGTTAATGCCACAACCTGAAACTAACAGAAGATCAACGTCTAATTATGTCAGAATTTGACATTGGGTGGACGTTACAATTATGACGTCTAGGCAACGTTGGGTTTTGCTTGCCATACCTGACGATTAATTGTAAGTATTTGACATCAGTATGATGTTGGCTTAAGACGTTGACACGACATTGGATTTTGGTCACTTTGCAACACAACCTAAATACAACAAAATAACAACAAAATAGCTGACATCGGTATTAGACGTCAAACTAACGCTGTCATTAGACGTTGGCTTGACGTTGAATTTTGGTCATCGGATGTTGCGACCTAAATCTAACCAAATACCAACGTCTTATGACGTTGTGTGCCTGCTGGGAAGTAGCGGCGTGTGACCAAGTAATCAGTAATAGCACACAGCGCCTTTGCTGGTGAAAATAATCACAATCAGCTTTTACAGTGCATTTGCAGGTTGTTTTGAATGTGCTGTAAAATGGGGACATTTCTGGGGACAGATCCAGTTGGGGGCAGGACAACAATAACCGGGATGTCTGGTCGCCCTACTGAATGTGAGATATATGGAGATACACAGCCCTTCTAGCAATGCCCCATGTACCCTAGCAACTGCACAGCAACACCCTAGCATCCACCATGTGTACCTTAGCAACAACACAGCAACAGCCTTGCCACAACCCCAAGTACTCTAGCAACCATATAGCAACACCCTAGCAACCACCCAGAATGTGTTATCAACCACACAGCAAGTACCATAGAAACCATATAGCTATAGCCTAGCAACCACTCCAAGCACCTTAGCAACTGCATAGTAACACTCAAGAAACCACCCCGAACACCCTAGCAACCACACTGAGTGCCTTTGCAACTGCATAGCAACAGCCTAGCAACCACCCCAAGTACCTTAGTAACTGCATAGCAACCAGCCAAGTAACTTGGAGATTGCATAGCAACAGTCTAGCAACCACCTCAAATACCTTAGCAAGTGCATAGCAACCACCAAAGTACCCTGGCAACTGCATAGCAACAGCCTAGCAACTACCCCAAATTCCTTAGCAACTGCATAGCAACCACCTCCAGTACCTAGGCAACAGCCTAACCATTATGTGTACCCTGGCAACTGCAACAGGCTAGAAACCACCCCAAGCACTTTAGCAACTCTCTAGCAACCACCCTGAGTGTCTTGGGAACTGCATAGCAACAGTTTGTTGAGTGACTGAATGTGTGTGTGTGTGTGTGTGTGTGTGTGTTTTCTAGTGTGGATCATGGAGGAGAATCCAGGATTACAGCAGGACTGAAGAAATGTACGTCTACAAACACAAACACACACACACACACACACACACACACACACACACACACACACACACACATGTTGGGTTTACATGTTTTATGGGGACATTCCATAGGCGTAATGGTTTTTATACTGTACAAACCGTATTTTCTATCACCCTACACCTACCCTACACCTAAACCTAGCCCTCACAGGAGACTGTGCACACTTTTACTTTCTCAAAAAAACTTATTGTGCATGATTTATAAGCCTGTTTCCTCATGGGGACCTCACAAATGTCCCCACAAGGTCAAAATTTACTGGTATTACTATCCTTGTGGGGACATTTGGTCCCCATAACGTGATGAATACCAGGTGCACACACACACACACACACAGCTGTAGTGATTGTTGTTGTGTTATAAATGTGTCTGTTCTTGTGTTCAGATGCCTGTTTTCTCACACTGGATCCAAACACAGCAAACAATTATCTCATTCTGTCTGAGGAGAACAGAAACGTGACACATGAGGAAGAGAAACAGTCGTATCCTGATCATCCAGACAGATTTGATGTGCTTCAGGTGTTGTGTAGAGAGAATGTGTGTGGACGCTGTTACTGGGAGATTGAGTGGATTGGAGATGTGTGTATATCAGTGTCATATAAGAGCATCAGCAGGAAGGGACAGGGTTTTGAGTGTTTGTTTGGATATAATGATCATTCCTGGGGTTTGTTCTGCTCTCGCTCCAGATACTCATTCAGACACAATAACATAAAGACTGTTCTCCCTGTGAAGCCCATCATCAGTAATATAATAGAATTGTCTGATGATGATGATAAAGATGATGATGCTGAGTATAGTGTGTATCCTGATTATATCTATAGAATAAGAGTGTTTGTGGATCACAGTGCAGGAACTCTGTCCTTCTACAGCGTCTCCAGAAACACAGTGAGTCTCATCCACACAGTCCAGACCACGTTCACTCAGCTGCTCTATCCTGGGTTTAGTGTTGGTCCTGGATCATTAGTGAAACTGTGTTGATGAATCAGAATAGACTGATGAGAGATTGTACCCATAATGCTTTGAGCTGATGATGAATCAGTAACAGTGAGATGTTATTGAGTCTCTTCATGACATTAATACTGCAGCTCAACTTCTGTCACTCAAATAACAGTCAGAATAAATGTGTCAGAAATCCTCATATAGACAGTAATATTAGTGTGTGAATCTATATTTGTGTTTTTTTGTTGTGTTTCATCAGTTATTCGTTTTAGTAGTGTTAAAAATTTAAAAATGTCAATCTTGATGAAGATCATAATTCACTTCTCTCTTGTTTTTGTACAGAAATATTAAAACACAATGACAAATCAAGTTGAAATCAGATTTTAATTGATGTTTGTATCATGAATATAATCGATTCCTCACAAGACTGAAATGAGCTTCTGACATTATAAAGTATAACACAGTAAAGCTGTAATAAATTATGGGATCTCTTTAAATAAAGAAGCTGTCAGAATATGTTTAAAAAATAAATAAATACTTTTTAAAATATTTTCAGAGTTTTAAAGTTCATGTGTTTTAATCACAACACATTTATAGACAAAAAATCCTATTTATTTTTATTATTTGTACATTGAATTGATTTAAATAAGTATTACCTTAAATATAATGCAAACATTATTTCAGCTGACGTATTTATATCAACACTTTTTAATAATTTAAATTGTTTTCAATATACAGTACTGTGCAAAAGTCTTAGGCCACTAGTATTTTCACCAGCTAAAAATGGTTTAAAGTAAGTTATTTCTATCTTTTGCTGTAGTGTGTCAGTAGGAAACATCAGTTTATATTTCCAAACATTCTGTTTGCCATTAATTGTAATAATCTAGTGAGATTTTTGTTTGCACAAGGAGTCTGGCAACAGCCAGTGCTCCACACTGATCTAATCTAATCATCATCTAGTCTGTCTCTGGAATGACATGAAGAAACAGAAACACTGAGACAGACTAAATCCAGAAGAACTGTGGCAACGTCTCCAAGATGCTTCAAGAGACCTCCCTGCAAAGCTACCTGAAAAATTTTGCGCAAGTGCACCTAGGGCAGAAGCTGCTGTAAACGCAAAGACTGGTGGCACCAAATGTTGATTTCATTTAGTTAATAGAAGGTAACTGATAAAGAAAATCTATTTATGACAGCATCCTCATTTTACAGCATTTTTACACAAGTGCCTAAAACTTTTAACAGTGCTGCAGCTTTGCAGGTAGGTTTCTTGAAACACCCTGGAGACTTTGTCACAGTTCTTCTGAATTTAGTCTGTCTGAGTTTGTTCTGTTTCTTCATGTCATTCCAGAGACAGACTCTGTCACTGGCTGTTGTCAGACTCCTTGTGCAAACAAAAATCTCACTGGATTATTACGATTAATGGCAAAATGAATGTTTGGAAATGTAATCTGATGTTTCCTACTGACACACTACAGCAAAAGACCGACTTTAACTGACTTTAAACCATTTTTTAGCTGATGAAAATACTAGTGGCCTAAGACTTTTGCACAGTACTGTAAATAAATAAATAAATAAATAGACAAAATAGGCAACCAAAATATGAATTTAAATTTATTTCAAGTATAACAAATCAATAAAATAAAATGATAATGATTATAATACTTGTACTCTTAAATAAACTGTATGTATGCATGCATAAAATAATGCATTTAAAAATATTGATACTACTACTACTACTACTACTAATAATAACATTTATAAATATTAATTTTATACCAAGTAAAAAAAATAATAACCTGAATAAAAAATCTGAATGACAATAATCCTGTTGCAGTAAAAGGAAAAAAAAATTAAAATGAAATAAAGTTTTATATTAAAATAATGCAATTATCATAACAACACAAATACCAATAATATAATATATCCATTATATTTTTTAAATTAAAGTACAAAAACATTATTACAATATTTATTAAATAAAAAGGCAATTTTTTTTTATTCAGTAAAGCCCAAAATATGAATTTCTAAAATTATAAGATGATAATAAAATGTTGTAACTGCAATAATAATATTGGAATATAATATATTGTAATAATCTTGTAAAATTGAGATAAACTGAGTAAAAACTCAATAATCATTATTATATATATATATATATATATATATTACTAAATATTTTATTTTACAGCAATCGTTTTTAATGGATTTTTGTTAACATTTATTAATAATAATTCAAAGCCTGTATTATTATTATTATTATTATTATTATTATCATTGATTAATTGTAACTGTTATAATATTAAAGAAATATAATTACTATTTTAGATATTATTATTATTATTATTATTAAATACTTCCTTTATATTTTAAAGTACTGTTAGATTATTGCAATTTTTATATATGTATTTGCTTATTTGTTATAATTAAAATAAAAATAATATTAAATATTATATATTTTATTATTATTATTATTATTATTATTATTAAATACTGAAAATTTATTTTACAGTGCAATATGATCACAGCAATAGTAAGAGTATTTATTTGTGTAATTGGTATTTTTACAATACAGTAAAAATAATATTTTGTTTATTAATATAAATTGCAATAACAAAGAACAACAACAATAAACAGAAGTAGTAGTAATACATTAAAAATAACTGACATATTACATTTAAAACATAATTTAACTTTTAATTATAAAATAAAAGTCATATTTTGTTTTATTATAATTTTATTAAAGATATATTAAACATTGTAATATTATTGCAATAAGATTGAGTTTTTAATTTATTATTTATTTTATTTATTTGTTGTAATTTAAATAATAAAAAAGTTAATGTATTTTAATATTAAAATTTTGTGATTATTATTATTATTATTGAATATTATTGATAACATCTTATATTTGTTAAAATTTAATAATAGCCAAAATATGAATTTTATTTTATTATTAAATACTATTGCAGTAATCATATTGCTCTGCAAAATAAAATGTTACTGTATAATAATAATAATAATAATAATTGTTTCTTCTGTTGTTTTATAATAAGCATAAAGAAATGTTATGATTGCAGTAATCCTATCACACTATGTCACGTCATCCATGCGGTCCCTAAGCCAGAGCACGCGTTAACAATCACCTGATAATTAATCACGTACACCTGTTCACCCAGTCACCCCCACAGTATAAATACTTACCTGTTTGCTATACTCACCGGCTGGTAGCAACATTGCTTGTTCACTCTACCTGTGGATGTACGCTTCCTTACCCGAGGATCGCTTTGTACGGACTTTCTGGAGGACTCTGACTTTCACGGATCTGTGAGGAAAGGAAAACAAGCACCTTAAGGGAAGTGACTGAACGGATTGTGTAGAATGTTCCACTGCTGTTGGTGTACCTACCTGAGTAGTTTGGATACACTGTGATATACCTGCTCAAAAGACTTTTTCTACTTACCTGTGTTTCTTCGCACACGATCTTCTGCTGCACTCCTGTGTTAAATAAATTTGTTAAACGTTACCTCTATCTCTGCCCCTCTGTACCAGCGTGACAACTATAAAATAAAAATTGAGAATTTAATAAAAACCAAAATAATATGAATTAAATATTATTTAAATTAAAACAGTTACTATTACAATAATCCTGTTGCACTATAAAATAAATTATTATTATGTACTGACCTTTTATTTACAGTACAATATGATTATTGCAGAAGTAATTTTTAATTGAGTTTAAATGTTATAATTTAAAAATAAAGTAAAATTTTGTTATTGGTGTTATTTATTACTAACAACATTTTTTTTTCTTTATTTTAAATATACCAATAAACAAATCAATAAATATTGAGTATTTAACAATAATAATAATAATAATAATAATTTATTATTTAAATGTCAGTAAATTCATTAAAATGGTACAATTGCTGTAAATTAAAAAGTCAGTATTTTAATTATATTATTATGGTTATTATTATTATTATTATTAGTAGTAGTAGTAGTAGTAGTAGTATTAATAATAATAATAATAACAATAATTCATATTGAGGTTTTAATATTATGTTTATTTATGTTATTGTTTTTATGTTAATTTAAAAATGTATGTTATAATCATAATTTATGTTATTACTTATATTATTGCAAATACAACATCTTTATGTTATTATAATAAAATTAATATTAAAAATTATATTTTGGCTGATTTGATTTTTTTATAGAATAAATATTGCAAAAATATTATTGCTATAATAAGTTCATTTAATTAATACATTTATAATATATGATATAACTGATTTGTTTGTTAATATGTCTATTGCAATCATAACATATTTGTATATTTCTTATATGTGTTATAATTTAAATGATAATAATAATACCTAAAAACATGAATTTTATGTTATTATTAAAAACTATTGCATTAATCATATTGCACTGTAAAATAAAATGACACTATATAATAATAATAATAAGAATCAAAATATTTTTTTTTATTTTATTGTTTTATAACAATAAAGAAATGTTATGATTGCAGTAATCCAGTCATACCGTAAAATAAAAAGTATTTAATAAAAACCAAATATTAATTATATATATTTTACTAA